>NC_056737.1:1839714741-1839792241 GCF_019279795.1 Protopterus annectens | reverse complement strand
CTTATGGCTCAAAAGGATAAAGTGGCAGCAGTGTAAACCTCTTCACACAATCTCTCCATAGTCCTACTAACTATTCTTATCTCAAGGGACCAACTAGGTAGAGGACAACAAGCTTGCAGGGCTTGTCATAAGAGACAGATACTACAGAAGGCTTGGCAGAAGGGTATTTATAAAGAAATTTACATTCATCGGGCACCCTGTAAAATCTATCAGGCTTCGTTAGTTGCAGGCAACTGAGAATCAGGGGTCACAGAAGCTGCTGAAAAGGTATCCAGGAGGGTAGCCAGAACAGGAGGAACAGCTACTAGCTTAGGAGTCTCCATCTGGAGGAGTTCATAATACCTTTTCTGAATGTCAGAAACTTGAGAACAATCTTACTTTATAAAAAAAAAAAGAAAAACCATCATGCGAGTCACAATAACCCCAAAAGAGAATCTGGAATAATAGAATCCTCTTCCTCTGAACCATAGTCCAAAGGGGAAGTAATCTGAGAAGAGTAAGCCAGGGATTCTTTCCCAGAACCCGAAGAATCTAGTTCCCTGGGTCTTTTAAAAGAAGTAGAAGACCAGGGAAAGGCAGGCACAGACACCCCTTGAAGAGGCTTTAAAGCCATTAAAACATTAAATAATCCCAGTGTAAAATCCTGACATTTACATTGGGGAGCTTTAACTACAGGGGAAATAAGACTTGGTTTTCTGTTTCATTTTCTGCACGATGTCTGCATGAAACACCCTTGGAGGGTCAGACCCCTTGGCAATATTCAATAAGCATAGAAGGAATCTCATGCCTAAGATCTGCAGAATCCCTCATGGTCTTTCAGATATAATCATCAACTGAGGATCCCTCTCAACATCAGGAGCAGATATTTGTAAAGCCTCTGAGAAAGTGCAAGACATCGGATCCATGCCATCCTCTTGACAGGGTAGCGGCAGAGGAATCATGGGCAACCACAAGACAATCCTATGGGCTTTCACTATCGTCTAGAAAGTAGTCTGGGGGAGGCTGGACAGCAGCCATATCAGACCCATGTTTTTTTGTAGTTTTTCTTGGCAGACCCTTGGGATGGTGATTCTGCCATAGCACCTTGAGCCAGCCACTTAAGATGCTGGTTTTCAAGGTAAACAGAAGAAGAGGAGAGATGACTACGCAGAGTCTTAGGGAGAAAATCCTGGCAGACAGAACACTGTGTATGGTTGTGGGAAGCACTCAAACAGAAAAGATGATGGTCTTTAAGGGGAATCTGGTTCCCACACTGAAATTTTCCCTTTTTGGATGGCATGAACCCAATGGCACTAAATGAAAAAATAAAGATAAGAAGAAACTTCAACAGTGCACTTATCTGAAACATGGCTTGCTAACCAGCATGGCATAAGGGCATTCTGACTGATGTTCACTGATGGCGTTTGGACTGGCAGCAAAGAAGTTCTGAGTGTGTGCCTCTGTACATCACCTGTATGCCCTATGCCTTGCATGGGGTGCGTATGTGTGACGTATAACGTATATAAGTACTGAAGGCTTTGGTATACTAGCCGGGCGCTGGGCTATCCTTGGCATTAGATCCCTTAAGTCAAGAATACTACAACAGTGATATGGAAGGACATCATATACTGTTATGATACGTTTACTTACACAATTGTATTATGTGTATACATGGATCACCAATGCAGTCGCCTAAGCTATTTGGTAGATTCCCATAGTTTAGTATGGAGTAACAAAAAAAGTGAAGAGAGTCAATAACCAAGACTCCAGGAGCTCCTGGAGAATGGTCCTAGCAAAGCCTGTTTTGGACCTGGAAAGGAATCCAACTTATAGTGCTCTGTATAAGTGTGAACAGAGGACCACGTTGCTGCTTCTAGAATTCTTCAAGAGTCCACTCCTTTCCAGAAAGCCAGAGAAGAAGCCAATGTCCTTCCTGAATGAGCTGTAAACCTAACTGAAGTGGCCTATTGTGGTGAGTACAACAAAAAGTATTAGCATGGAACAACCATCTAAAAATGGCTTAGTCACAGGTTGTTTGTTTCCTCTTACCTTCATAGAAGACAAACAGCTGTTCAGCTTTCATGAAAAATTGAACTTTGTTCAGGCAGTATCTGAGCTGTAAGTATACATCCAGAGTGAAGAATTCTTTCTCCTTTATTCTTTGGATTAGGAATGGAGCCTGGGAGAAGAATGGCCTGCCTTAAAGTAAAATCAGAGATGACTTTACACATAAAGGTAGGATATGTCCTCAAATAATACCTATCCTTATGAAAAATGAGGTAGAATTAACTCAGTATAAAGCCTGTAACTCAGACACTCTCCTAGCAGATGTCAGAGCAATAAGTAAGATGGTCTTCATGATAAGAGCCTCAAATCAGCTTTGTGAGGTGATTCAGATGGGCATAAGTTAAGTTTTTCAAGTACAAAACTGAGATACCAAGGAGAAGGCATCTACTGCTTAGGCAGGCAGCATAAATACCCCTTTTCAAAAATTGCTTAATTTGAGCATGGTTTGAAAAAGAAGGATTTAGGGGAAAACAAGCAGAACAAAACATTGGACAGTAACTCACACAAGTGAATAACCAGGGGCAACAGGGCCTGAAAAGGGCCCTGGTTCTTTGAGTGGCACCAACTAGAAAATCATTTCCAGCTACACATACAGGATTTTCTAGTTGCAAGCTTTTTTGTTTCTTAATACCGACTGTACATCCTCAGGGGAAAAAAGGTGCTTGTTGTTTTTGAAATACTTTGGAACATTTCTTCCCAGATCTCCACTGAAAGTGGACACCCAGCCAAACAGACTTTCCGGATCATCAAATGACAATAAATAATAATAAATAAATAAAAGGTATCAACATTCTATCATCCAAGCCGCAGTGGTGCAGCGGTAGCGTTGTTGCCTCACAGCAAGAGGTTCTCCCATTCGAATCTTGGCTGGAGTGCCTTCTGTGTGGAGTCTGCATGTTGTCCCCGCAGTTGAGTGGTGTTTGAAAGACATGTGTAGAATGGGCGTGCCTTCACTGAAGGTTAGGCGTCGAGCTGGCACCTGTTAAAAATCTACTGCCAATCATTAGCGGACCAGAGTTCCGCTGCTGCGACCCCTAACCAGGAAAAGCCAAAAGAAAAAAAAAAATCAACATTCTATCATCCAGACAGTTAGTCAAAGATTGCACAGACTGAGGTGCATCAATCACCTTGTCTTAAGCAAGTTAATCTAGTCTGTGTGGAAGCTTATTGCTTGGCTAGACTGAAAGAAAGGAAAATCACTGTTAACATGGCCAGAAGGGAGTTGCATTCCCAAATATTTGGAGAGCACTTCTGGATATTTAGAACCCCAGAAAGACAGAAAGGAACATTTCCCTCCATAGGAATAAAAAACATCTGCCTTCTAGGCCTGACTGAAAGGAATCCTAGAGGAATAATGAAACTTTTAGAGGGCCTTCTGTAAATGTGAGTAGTATTAAGAATATAGTAAGAAGAACAGGGATTCTGAAGTGATATAATTACATCTACATCAAATGTACTACATTAGAAGACACAAGAGTTTTAACACATGAAGGATTACAAACAGAGAAACTATGCGGAGGAAAGAATCTCGAATTTGGGAAATGAGATGTTCTGGAATAGCCATATTTTATACAAGTACAGTAAAGATATTAGAAGTAATTTTAGAAAAAAATGGGAATAGTAACCATTAAAGTGTTAAGAACAAATATATAGAATTATAACATTATATGGTTACACTAATCGTAAAGAAAAGAAAAAGTTATTTTATCATATTTTAGACTATGTTGTGATAAACATGAATATTATAACAACAGGAGACTAATTGTGATTTAAGAGGGAAGAGTAAAAAGAAAGGAAATGATATAGGAAAAATGTCAGAAGCTATAAGATGTGTTGAAGTTAAACTTTGAGACAAAAATTCATGGACATACAAAAGGGGTATGTATAGAACAGAAATAGATTAAGGGGTATGTATAGAACTGAAATAGATTATTTTTTGTATCAGAAGGTTTAGTTATAGAATAAGGGATGGTAGTTGAAACAGGATTTTCTGACCATCTTGCAATATGGCTAGAGATAAAGGAAAACAAGGAATACATAAAAATAGGCAAAGGAATAAAAAGGATACATGAAAAAACATAGAATAAAAAATGAAGAAGAAAAGAAATTAGTATCTCAATTAGGAAAAGACCATATTACTATGAGAACATTTTATAAAAACTGGTCTGAATGGTGGATGACATTTAAGGAAAAAGATAAAAAATGTTTTTTACAGTGGTAATACGATGTGAGAAAAGTACAGAAAGAAAAATATGAAAGAACATTCTAGGGTACTGCCCTGTCACCTGAGAAACACGAATCCTTTATTTCAGAAGGAAGATTAGTCATTAACTTCTGCTTAACCTCAAAAGACAAAAGCAAAACTTTAATATACAAGCATGATAGTTCAAAATTCTGAAAGTTAAAGTACTAGAATAGATTTCCTTGCTCAATTTATCCATTGCTTTCCCATCTTTGACAGTAGGAATGGGATCAGTGGCCTTAACCTGTTCAGCAGTACCACTTTGGTTAAAGAAATGACTGCTCCATCTACTTTGGAATTAGAAAATGCGTACTTATGAGTCTGGAGCACCTTATATAACCTGTCGTACCTCTTAGGGACCAAAAGTTGCCCGTCAAGGAAGCTTAATGTATTCGGAAAAAGAACACTCTCTAAAGCAGGCAATACAGGAGGGGTGAGTGCATCTTTAAGTATCTGTATCTATAACAAATCATAATACATTTTCTGTACCACAGGAATTTCATTCTGATCACACTGAAACACCTCTTTCATGTTAGATGAAATATCAATGAAATATGTTTCTTCAACAGGAAATTCTGAAGCAATATGTCGTCCAAATCAGACTACTTAGACTGAGAAGGAAATCCTACTACAACCCTTTCCCCCTGCACTGCCTACTCTTCTAATTGGATAATACATTAGACTGAGAAGGAACTCAACCTTCTTCTCATAGCAGGTTGAGAAAATGAGGAAATAATCAGTTCCTAGGCAAATCCCAGTAAATGTGCCCAATCAGTGGAAACAGAAACAGGTGACTGGAAGTTTTCACAATAAGTACATTGTCTCAATGTCTGGCTCTTAGATACACTGGACAAAGAATCCAAAAAACATTCTTTGATAAGTGAGGCCCTTGCACCTGCTCCTTCCCCAGACAATGACAAAAGTGTCTCTCCCTTGCCTCCTAAGGGCATCATTATAGCGGAGAGGACGTGGCTGTCCCTCGCCTCGGTCATTGGTGGCTTGGAAGGTTACACCGAAAGGACTGGGGAACAAGGTGAGTGGTCTGAGGAATAACTCAGACAGAAGAGTCATCCACCAGTGGCTGAGGCAAAACAGGAGTCGGACTAACCCATTCTGCCCCTCCCCCGGTCACTGATGGCTTGGAAGTTTACACTGAAAGGACCCGGGAACAAGGTGAGTGGTCTGAGGAATAACTCAGACAGAAGAGTTACCCACCAGTGGCTGAGGTAAAATAGGAGTTGGACTAACCCCCGAAGACTCCTTAAAAAATTGTCTTTTTATGTGCTAAGAAATGATGAATCATGGAGGCTAACTTCTGCTCCACTTGAAAGCTGGGAAAGAGGCCTGAAGAGTGGGTAGTGAAGTCCAGAATAGTAGGTATGGAGGATGGCAGAGAACAAGTGGTTCAGAGGTGAGTGAAGGGCTCTCTCTCAAGCACATTATCCTGTCTTGAAATATAAAAAAATTATATAAAAATGAAAGTTTTTAGTCAAAAAGTAAACATTTCCCTCACAAAAAGTATACACACAACTCCACTGTCCCAGGTCAAAAATGGCCCTAGTCACTTGGTTTCTTAGTAAAAGTAGTAAATCTGAAAAGAAAAGTACAATTTTTCATCATAAGAGCAATAAAGTAGGAAGGCTTTCCACAACAGGGACTTACCTGTCCAGCTATTGAAGGATCACTTAATAACTGAATCACAGGGGCCTGCCGATGAAGTGCTCACCGTAATGGCAAAAAAACTATGAAGTAACGAGGCACTCCATTTGACTTTTATAGGGAGTGGATGGAAGGTGCCCAAAGTTTTGGGAAGCTGACCAGTGCAAGAGGTAATATTTAAATAACTTAGGCTACTGCAAGGTGACTCATATGAACATTATGTACTCTTTCCTCAGGGAGGGCAAGTCATGGGATTCCTGGCTTTTATGCCGTCTTAACAAAACCCTAAGGAAGAACTGGTTTCTTCTGGATTAGAATGTTCAGAGTCTTTCAGATGAATACAGACATTTCTGTAATTCATTCAGTAACATAAAATATGTGCTTCAAAGCTGCAATGCTATTTGTAATATAAACATATATCGACAGCACTCTTTACAGTAAGCTCAGAGACAACTACGGATATTTTCGTAATACATGCATTAATAAAATATGGTGGTTTTGGGGGGGGGTCTTGAAACATTTTTAGATTTCAAACTTTATCAACTTAATTTAACTTGTAAGCAGGACAGTCTTACAAAAAAGAAAAGGGCTTCTTTGGTGTAAGACAATGCTTGCATTTTAAGGAGGAGAGAATGTGCTGCCTACTGGCAGTCACATGCTATGAATAAGTTAGCCAAAAGCTTTTAGAACAATGCACTGTCTTGTGACAAAGACAGTTTTCTTTCCGATACTCCTCAACTGCCTGAATTCTGACTGGCTCAATAATCACCTATAAATGTTAAAGTAAACCCACAGATTAAGAGATCGATACCACTGTCAAGTTATTAATCATTTTTAGTATCTGAAGTTTGATCTACTAAGCAGGTAGTCAGCTTTGTGTATATTTAATATATTTTTTAGAAAATTGAAAGCCCACTAATGAATTTTCTTCCCCTCCAAAAAAGTGAAATTAACTGCTCGTTGTGGATACAGTGCAAGATAAATGACAGGAAAATTGTTTAAATTTCTTGCAACTGCCTTTGTAAAAAGTTATATGACAGGAGGTTAGATGTATATACAGTCGTAGTCTGCAACTTTTTAATGCTACTTCCAAGCCTTTTCCTTTACTTGTTCATAACCAAATCTCGTCATTAAAAATGTAATCCCATACTACTGCTACAGACTAATCTATACACAGAAGTCTAAGAAATCTTGAGTTGTATTTTTATTACAGAATATTAGTGATGCTGTAAATAAAAAAATGTACTATAACTTTACATTATATAATATAGTGAAATGATATCCCAACTGTTTGTGGTACCTTTACTGTCCTTCTTCAATAATTCTTCTCCTTCATATTCTGCATTCTAAAATTTGTTTAAAAATTATTTTCTTCTTCTTTCGGCTGCTCCCATCAGGGGTCGCCACAGCAGATCAACCGTTTCCATTTCTTCTTGTCCTCTGCATCTTGCTCTGTCACACCAACCACCTGCATGTCCTCTCTCACCACATCCATAAACCTTATCTTAGGCCTTCCTCTTTTCCTGTTACCTGGTAACTTCATCCTTGGCATTTTTTTCCCAATATACTCTGCATCCCTCCTCAGCACATGTCCAAGCCAATGTAATCTTGCCTCTCTGGATTTGTCTCCAAACCTTCCAACCTGGGCTGACCCTCTAATAAACTTATTCCTAATCCTGTCCATCCTCATCACACCCAGTGCAAATCTTAACATCTTCAACTCTGCCATGTCAAGCTCTGACTCCTGCCTTTTTGTCAATGCCACTGTCTCCAACCCATATAACATAGCTGGTCTCACTACCCCTTTCACTCTTACTGGTACTAGTCTGTCACAAATCACTCCTGACACTCTTCTCCAACCACTCCATCCTGCCTGTACTCTCTTCGTCATCTCTCTTCCACATTCACCATTACCCTGAACTGTTGATCCCAAGTATTTAAACTCATCCACCTCTGCCACCTCTACTCCCTGCATCCTCACCATTCCTCTATCCTCCCTCTCATTCACACACATATATTCTGTCTTAATCCTGCTGACCTTCATGCCTCTTCTCTTTAGAGCATATATCTCCACCTCTCCAGGGTCTCCTCCACCTGTTCCCTACTCTCACTATAGATCACAATGTCATCTGCAAACATCATGACTACCGTCTGATCTTGTCTGTCAACCTGTCCATCACCATTACAAATAAGAAAGGGCTCAGAGCTGAACCTTGATGTAATCCCACCTCCACCTTAAACGCATCTGTCACTCTCACCGCTGTCACACTACCCTCGTACATATCCTGTACCACTCTTACATACTTCTCTGACACTCCCGACTTCCTCATACAATACCACAACTCCTCTCTAGGCACCCTGTCATATGCTTTCTCTAAATCCACAAAGACGCAATGCAACTCCTTCTGACATTCTTTGTACTTCTCCATCAACACTCGCAAAGCAAACATCGCATCTGTAGTGCTCTTTCCTGGCATGAAACCATACTGCTGATCACTAATCATCACATCCCTTCTTAACCTAGCTTCCACTTTTCTTTCCCATAACTTCATGCTGTGACTGATCAATTTAATCCCTCTGTAGTTACATCTCTGCACATCACCCTTATTCTTAAAAATCGGTACCAAAACACTTTCTCCATTCCTCAGGCAGCCTCTCACTTTCCAAGATTTCATTAAACAATCTAGTTAAAAACTCCACTGCCATTTCACCTAAACACCTCCATGCTTCTACAGGTATGTCATCTGGACCAACAGCCTTTCCGTTCTTCATCCTCTTCATAGCTATCCTTACTTCCTCCTTGCTAATCCACTGCACTTCATGATTCACTATCCACACATCATCCAACCTTCTCTCCCTCTCATTCTCTTCATTCATCAGCCCCTCAAAGTACTCTTTCCATCTACTCAACACACTCTCCTCACTTGTGAGTACGTTCCCCTCATTATCCTTTATCACCCTTACCCGCTGCACATCTTTACTAGCTCGGTCCCTCTGTCTAGCCAATCGGTACAGGTCCTTTTCTCCCTCCTTAGTGTCCAACTTTTTATACAACTCATCATACGCCTTTATCCTTAGCCTTCGCCACCTCTCTCTTTGCCATGCACCTCATCTCCTTATACACTTGTCTACTTTCTTCCTCTCTCTGACAATCCCACTTCTTCGCCAACCTCTTTCTCTGTATACTCTCCTTCATTCCACCACCAGGTCTCCTTGTCCTCCTTCCTCTTTCCAGATGTCACACCAAGCACCTTTCTAGTCATCTCTCTTACTAGCTCTACTGTAGTTACCCAGCTATTCGGTAACTCTTCACTGCCACCCAGTGCCTGTCTTAACTCTTCCCTGAACATCACCTCACAATTAACATTTTTCAATTTCCACCATTTGATCCTTGGTGCTGCCCTCACACTCATCCTCCTCCTCTTCTTGATCACCAGTGTCATCCTACAAACCACCATCCTATGCTGCCTAACTACACTTTCCCCTGCCACCACTTTACATTCTCCAATCTAAAAATGATGGTTGCAAAAATAAATAAATTTATCTTTGGTGAACTAGCAGGGCATCAACACTAGCCTGTGGTAATCCTGGTTTTGACTAATGGTCTGGGATTTAAAGGGGTGGCTGGAGAAAGGATGAGAAAGCAGCCCACAGTCTGTTCTTCCTTTCTTATCTTGGGGAATGGAGCTGGAGTACCTAACATGGGTTTACCCTTCTGCAGAGGCTAAATACGAACAGGACGCAACATACTGTGGCGACTGCAAAGAGGACATGTGGCTTAATCAGTACTGAGCAGACTGCATCCATACAGAAATAATGCAAGATGCTTCAATGGTTGGAGACGGGGTTGGAGGTAGGTGGGCTTGTAGATCATAAATTAGGCCTCTTGCAGTGAGACATTATCCAATCAATAGAACATGTACTCCTACCCAATGATACCCTAAAATGAGATATCAAAAAGATCTAATCTCAAATGGAAACATGGAGAATCACTCCGAAGTAGTGCTATGGTGTACAAAGTATTTAATTGGGACAAGAAGCGAGTCATCTGATAATTCCAGGTGGGAAATACTTCCTTTTACTCTATTTTTACCCAGACCCCCCCCACACACACACACACACACACACACACACACACTCTCACCATTAAGCATGGCCCTAGAGGCTGCTCAATTAACCCATTCAGCCCTTAGGGAAAAAACATTATGAGGAGTAGGAATTGTCATCTGCATGCTACAAATTGGGATTTTAATATTAAGATCTACTCTCCTGTGAATGTTTATTAGTTTTCAAGGTTTTTGGAATGCAATGGGCCTTTGTGATGTACATCCACAACTGTGCATGTGAAGTATTAAAATGGCCCAGCCCAGTCCTCCTTGATGACATCCACATTCTTATGATCCCAATCTACACAGAGATTCTACCAGTGTGTGTGTGTGTGTGTGTGTGTGTGTGTGTGTGTGTGTGTGTGTGTGTGAGTGTAATAAGCATGCAAGAACGTTCTTTTCCCTGAAGAGAGGCAAGAAAACTAAGGCCTCATTCTCCTTCATGGCAGTTCTAATAGGTGCCCAAGCCACTAATCAAACTTGCGTTTCCTGAGTCATAGTCAGGACTTTATCCACTTATGGCAACGGAGACTGTAGTATACTTAGTCAAAAAAGAACATATTCTTGTATGCATCTGTCAGGCAGAATATAATGAAAACCAATCATGTACCTTATTTTTTTAAAACAATCATCAATGCAAAACTCTTCTGGGTGGATTACAGTACTTTTTTTAAAAGAAGTGGCAGGTCCTTGTTTGAATTTGATGGGATAGTCCCGACCTTCCAAATCAGTGAAGAGGAAAATAAAAGTTATGTACTTAACCACAAATAAAAGTTATGTACTCACCATAACTATGCACCTGTGTTGCCCATTTTACTCTTCCTCAACGTATGGGTTACGGACCTGACTCGGCCAATACCTTAGATAGAGTTTACTGCTTTAAAATTCTAGTATAAAATAGTGGAAGAGAAGAGAAATTAAGCCAGGGCTCAAACCTGGAACTACACATTCCAAAAGTCCATCAGGTCACTCCAGAAGGAGGAGGAGGGAAGGGGAAGCTCAGGAAGAAGGAAAATGGGCAACACAGATGCACAGTTATGTGAGTACATAACTTTTATATCTGATGTCATTTTCATTCTTCCTCAACTATGTAAATCTTGGGTGGCCCTCATGGAAGGATGTTCTGGAAAACTGCTGAACCATAAGTAGCTCTGCTTCTGGAAATTATGTCCAATTTCTAATGAGTAATAAAGGTATGAACATTAGACCGGGTAGCTGCTGCACAAATACCATCAATGAAGTTCTAGACTAGAAGGCAGACTGATCTAGGATCTAGCTGAATGAGCCTTAGATGGTTCTGGTAGGGAAAAGCCTTGCTAGGAATACATCCAGGAAATGCAATTGGAGAACCCAGTCGACTAGGGGAAAAACAAACAGCTGGTCCTTTTTTCTGAAATTTTTTGTTTTGTGTAAGCAGAAATGACGATATTTATGCACATCTAAAACATGTAGCATGCATTCTCCCTTGTTCGAAATTTTTGGAAAGAAGACTGGTAAATGAATGGTTTGATTTACATCTGATTCAGAAGCCACTTTTGGCAGGAAAGAAGATTCGTTCGTAAGGTGACCTTGTTGTAGATTATTGTGCGTACTGTACCTAGTCAGCCACTGTAGCTACACAGCACGTGCATATAAGTTACTGAGAACAAGCAAGATCAGTGCCATTTTGTATAGTAAGTCAGAGTGAATACAGGCATGAATGGAGATGCACATGCGAGTGTGTTTGAAGTAATGAGTCAGTCATTTAGCTTAAATGTATGTTCCAGTTACAGCTCTTGGCGATATTGTACTTGAGGGCCTCACCAGATGCGCAGTAGCAAGCCCCATCCAAAACACACCCCCGTGTTATTTCGTAATCGGGCACTAATGAATATGCATTCCCCTCAATAGTGAAACTAGCGTATGTCTATTTTACACAATAACTTTCACACCTAACATCGCTTTACACACATCACTACCTTAAAGGTCATTCAAAAGCTCCAATCAAGATGAATTTTGCAATGAAAAAGGCAAAGTGAACTACACAGAAATACTTACAAATATTAAGATTGCCAATGGAAGGATCTTTACAGTAGACTAGTGCTATTAAGGAAAATACAGAACACACCAAAGATTATAAGTTAACCAAATGAAAACATTTAACTGTGTTACAATTCAATGTGCATATATGGTAAAAGCCAACCTAATCCTTTGTCACAAAATGTAATTAAATTACAAAACCTAGTTAGCCATTAAAAAAACACTGCAATAAAACATTTTTCTACCACAGCAAATGCAAAAGTTGTAATACACACGCAACTGGAACGATTTACATTCTGGTAGCAGTTGCACCATACTATTTTGGTGACAAAGAAAACTGAAGAAACTTTCCCCAAGAAACATTAGCAACACAAGAACATCTTGCATACTGCTACATATGAAAAATATGGCTTTCAGCTCGGCAAATATGACTGACTGAATTTAGTCTGGAAAATTAAGTGTCCTACTGTGGTGACATTCCTACTAAAGTGACTTACATGCCAAAGCACTGCCAGCCACTCGGAAAAAGAGCTCTTCATTCTCTGCATACAAATGGGGAGAAAAATATTTGTAAAAACTCCAAATGGTAAAGTTATGAACTTGATATTTCTCTAAAGGACAACACTTCAGCTCTACTGCAAGGACAGGTTTACTACTTCTGCGCTTCTTTTTGCACCTCCCATAAAAGTTATTCCCAAAGGCATTTAATTTACTTCTCACCAGCTGATTAGAATGCCATGTCAATCATGTCTCATTACATATGCAGCCCTGGTCATCATTCATTCACGACATGCCCACTTCTGCATGAAATGCAAGGTGAGGCCTTCAAGTACAATATCTCCCAGCTCTTGATGGTTATGTACAATAAACAACTCGAACCCATCACAGTGCCTCAGTGTCTCATTTGATTTTGAGGAGGAAGCCGGACCCGAACTATCTAGTGCCAAGGCTCTGACAGGCAAAAATGGATCTGAAATTACTGGAGCAGATCCTGGCCCCATAACTCTGATGCCAAAGCTTCAACACTGAGACTCATCTCGATCCCAGGGAATAGGAGAAGAACTAGTCAGGGAAACTGTTGGGAAAATGTAATTCTGTTCGGCTCAGACACCTGTACTTTCAGAATTCTCAGATCCTAGGGTTCTGATATAGAAGGACAGATCGGGCAATGTGATTACTGCATGGGCAGTGGCAGGAAGGCTCAGGGATCCGATGGGAGATGGAGATGGTATAACCCCCATCTGGATCTCAGCTCTGAGGAACTTGTATCATCCTATCACCTCAGCTAAAGTGTTTCTTGGAGTTTGCATGGGAGAGAATGAAGCTGAGGAGAAACAAGGTTGACAAACTCAGGTAAGTGAGTTCTCGGCATATAAGTGGTACCAGAAGTTGTATCCAATGGTTTTGGATCTGCAGGTTGAACAGCTGGACTGTTAAGATAACTATCAGGCTCTGAAGGCTTAGGACAGTGATGGCGAACCTATGACATGCGTTTCAAAGGTGACATACCATAACATTTTGGGTGACACACCAGCATTCACGAATACCTGAGTTACCAAAGAAACTGTTTTTGCATTTGTTGCTTGTCTGAAATGCACTAAATTATTTTGTGCCAGGAGCCAGTTCAACACCACTGCTGCAGATGTAAAGAAGTAATTAACCCCAAAGACTATTTCAGTATACTTTCTCGATAGAGTCTGCAAAGCACAGTGTTGACATTGTTTTTCTTTCTGGTTACACTTCTGCAAAGGGCAAGCAGTCTGCATTTCTAGGAGTTTGCTGTTTTATATTCCTCTCAACTGTCCCTCTTAATCCCTCCTAAAACTGGCAACTTTTTAAACTTAATGACAATAATTAAATTTATAGAGTTATTTTACTTCAGAAAATGTAATTAATTCACATTCATTTTTTTTTGTCAGTGTCTCAAATTAATAGTACACGTAGTTTAAAATTGTCCATGTCTCTTATTTCTAGACTTGTCTTTGATTCTGTTGAGATTTATCCCTGATGTATTGAGAGCCATGCCGTTTTATTTATTTGTTTTTTTTTTTTGGGGGGGGGGGGTGGGACACGTAAGCAGAGTCAAGTTAGGTATTTTCCAAATTTTTGACATGCTGAACCCAAAAGGTTCGCCATCACTGGCTTACGACCTGAAGATTTTTTCTCTGGATCCAAAACAGTTGGATCAGATGATCTCTATTTTTGTGGACGCTCTGAGGATGATGAATTTATTTATTTTTTTGTTTGGGGGGGGGGGGCATGCAAGCAGAGTCAAGTTAGGTATTTTCCAAATTTTTGACATGCTGAACCCAAAAGGTTTGCCATCATTGGATTTTCTCTCTGGATCCGATGAACTCTTTTTTTGTGGTGTCTCTGAGGATGATGAAGCCTTCAAGACTTACAGGGATGATTTGCTGGGGGTTTAAGCCCCGGAGGAGGAAGACGATGAAGGGGATAATAACCCTTTGAGGACTCATTTTTTCCTCCTGTTAGCAATAGTCTTCAAGTTAAATGCAGTACAGATGTTACAATTAGTACCCAGATGTGCTGCTTCCTAGTCAACAAACACACACTCTGTTAGTATCTGAATTCAGAATTTTGTGCTCACTGGAAGTACACTTTTTAAATCCTGCAGGTTTGTCAACCATTGTAAGTTATCAATAACTGAAAAAGAGAAGATAAAGAGTAAAGCGAGTATATAAGGACTACAGCAAATTGCAGTAAAGGGCTACCAACAATGGTAATTAAGAATATTCTGTCAAACTGGGTAAGAAACGAACAGAAAAAGGGATAAATAAAAAAAGGTACCAACAATGGTACATAAGAAAATACCTTACTGAGGTAAACACTAAAAGAAACCTGAAAACTAATCAGTAAAAACTATAATAACTACGTAGGAAGAAAGTTTTCCTCTAAGAAAACACAATTACTATACCCGAAAAGTCTTGAACATTGCTCAGAGAGAAGATCCATGTCCATGAGAGATGGTGGCAAATGAGATCTGAGTTACTGGGGATGGACTACGGCATTGCAGGTAGAGAGAGAAGCTCAAGAGTTGAATCTAAATTCTGTAGAATGCAGCTGAGTCAGATCAGAGGTTGGATCTGTAACCCATAAGTTGTGGAAGAATGAAAAATACATGAGCCCCTGATTTCATATAACCAATATAATTTAATGTCTCAGCCTTAAGCCCTTCCAAAATCTTTCTTTCTTACAAAGCCTGGCTCCTTCCTGACTAGTTCAGATTGAGTCTGGCATCTGAACAGGAAGTGCACTTGCACTACTTTTGATCCAGCAAAAGATCCTTCCGGTCCTACAGATTGACAGGGGGATGAAGGTTGGGTTGCCATATCAGACAGACTGGAATGAAAGGATCTACCATCATGGTAAGTACATAACTTTTCTATCCTATTAATTTAGTCCATCCAATCCAACATATGACTAAAAATCCCAAGCTATGTAATCCCTGGGGGGCCTCAACACAAAGACCTTTCAGGATGGAAGCTCCCAAGAAAGCTCTGGTCCTGGAAATACAACCCAACTTGTAATACTTAAAGACGTGAGTTGAATACCATGGAAGTGTTTGACAAACGTCATCCATTGACAGAGATCTGAAGAAACATGTACAAGTGGCCATGGCTCTAGTGGAATGAGCTCTGAGCTTGTATGGCAAGGTTTTGCTGTGTGACTTGTAGATGAAAGAGATTCAGTCATGCAACCATCTACACAAGGAAATCTTAAGATACTTTCTTCCCTATTTTTTTGTGCAAATGATACAAAAAGTTGCTCATCCCTCCTAAAAGTTGTTGTGTGAAGAAAGATGCAAAGCTGTGTAAATCCACTGTATGCAAAATGTATTCTCCTATGTTTTGGTAGTTTGAGCAAAACACTGGAAGATGTATGGGCTGTGAAATCTTTGTCTCAAAAGCTACTTTTAGAACAAAAGAGGGATGGTCCTTAAGCTAACTCTATCCTTATAAAATACAATGCAAGGAGAAATAGAGGATAAGGCATGCGGTTTGGAAATCCTCTTAGCCAAAGTGATAGCCATTAAAAATAGAAGTTATGTACTTACCATAGGTTGGCATCTCTGTTGTCCATTTTCATTCTTCTTCACGGTTGGGTCTTTGGATCCAATTTGGCCGCATTCACAAGTTTTAGGATCTGAGACTCGAGCTCCTCCCTTTCCCAAAGTGCATCATACCTTCTCTAACTCGTCAGATCAAGTTTGCTGCTCCAATGGGTTATACAGCCAGAAGAGACAGAGCAAAACAAGAGATTCTGGGGCCCAAACCATGAACTATGGGTTTTAAATTCCTCTAGGTAATTTCTCGAAGATATCAAGGCTGGGGGATGGGATGGGTGGGAAGTGAAGAGTGAAAATGGACAACACAGATGCCAAGTTATGGTAAGTACATAACTTCTATATCTGGTGTTCTTTTCATTCTTCCTCACAGCTAAGTCAGAGTCCCCAGCTATGTAACTCCTGGGTGGGCCCTAAGGAAGGATATGCTGGAGCACTGTTGAGCCAAAGGATGCCCCGCTTCTGGAGACAATGTCCAATTTATAATGCAAGACAAATGTATGAGCCTAGATCAAATGTCTGCAGCACATATTTCATCACCTGATGTCCTAGCAGAAACAGCTGCTGAAGTGGCCATGGATCTAGTAGAGTGGGCTTTAGGTGGACATGGCAATTCAATTCCTGCCTGGGAATAAACAGAAATACAATCCGTTATCCATTTGCCTAGGGTAATCTTCGATACTGCTTGGCCCAAGCGATTATTAGAAATGGATACAAAGAGTTGATCAGATCTTCTGTGTTTCTTTGTCCTGTGCAAATAGAAACACAACTGTCTATGAAAATCTAGCACATATAACACGCATTCTCCTTTGTTTGAACAGTTTGGAAAGAAAACTGGTAACTAAATGGAATGATTAATGTTGGATTCTGTTGCTACCTTAGGCATAAAGGAGGGATTAGTTCTGAGGGAAATTGTCTTTGTGAAAAATGATGTAAGGGAGTTTGGCTGATAAGGTTTGCAATTCAGATACTCTTTCGCCAGTGTGATGGCTACCAAAAATATAGTCTTTTAAGAAAGGAATTTTAATTCACAGGAGTCTGCTGGCTTGAAAGACTTTTGGGTGAGACCTTGGAGGACAATGGTAAGATCCCACAGGGGACAGGGGTCTTTAATTGGTGGCCTTAGTAAGAAGATACCTCTCATGAAAGCTTTAAATAATTTAGAGGAGGAAATGAAAGAAGCATCTTTACCTGAATGAAAGTTAGAAATAACAGCCAGCTGAAGATTTATGGTAGAGAAACTTAGCACCGTTATGAAAAACAGAACTTAGAAAAAGAAGTACAGCTGACATAAGAGCTGTACAATGGTCGATATTCTCCTTCGAGGCACAAATTGAAAATCTTTTCCACTTACTGCTGTAAACTTTCTTTTGAGAGGACAAGATTATGTTACGTACTAGGGAAGCTAGCCTGGAATTTCTTATAATCACTGGAAGTGGAGAAAAGATACGGTCAGCCTTAGTAAGTGGAAACTGAGTTGTCATTCCGAAGGATAGGAAGATGAGATCCTGATTGGGATCCGTATCCATGGGGGATACTTCAGGTGAGACCAAAGAAAGGGGAACCATACATGCTGAGGTCAGAAGGGGGCAATGAATTACTGAGCACTTCAGTCTTCTGGCTTTCTGTAGAAATTTCGAGATCGAAGGTAGAGGGGGGTAAGCATAAGTTAAACCCGGGGGCCAATCGTGGACTAGAGCATCTCTTGGTGACTCCCCCTTCAGAGGATCAGAGCAAAGTACTTGCTGCATTTGTTGCTTAGCAGAGAAGCAAAACTATTGCAGCAAGGCTGACCCCAATGGCTGAATATCTGATTCACTACTACTTGATTGAGGGATCACTCGTGAGGGTTCAAAATAGACCTGCGTGCGGCTGTCTGCTAGCACATTAGTTTCCCCAGGAATGTGCACTGCAATTCGAAAGCGGCTTGACGAGATGACCCATTCCCAAACCCTCATCATGGCCTCTGCATAATGAGTAGGATCAGGTTCCTCCTTGTCTGTTTATATACTAGACCAATGACATGTTGTTCATATGAATTGTAATAGTCCCCAGAGGGAGAAGGTCCTTAAAGGCTTGCAGTGTTAGGAGGACTACTTTAATTTCTAAAAGACTGATATGCAACTTGGTCTTGTGTACTGGGACAACGTGCCTTGGACCGTCTTCCCCTGATAATGCCCCCCCCCCAAGCCAATAGGGAAGCATCTGTTTTCACTGTGGCTATTAAAAGGGGAAGAGAGAATGTGGCCTGCCCAGCGATAGGTCATTTGATTGCATCCACCATTGGAGACAGTTTTTGCAAATTGTCGTTAGTCTGATAGGAGCAGATGGGGGCTAATAAAGAATGGACCACTGAACAGCCAGGGTCCATTACAAGACTCGCATAAAGTATTTTGCCAAAGTGTTATGATAATAGCCACTGACACAGACTGCAGTGCTCAACTAATTGTGCTGAAGGGAATGGAAGGTCTAATAAATCTTGGACCTGCGGTCTTAGAGAAGTTATGCGATGCAGAGTTAAGTAAGCTACTTGGGCTGCAGTGTTCAGTTGCATCCATTTAAATTCTAAATTCCACACAGGAGTCAGGCTAGACTTCGTCAAGTTTATTGAAATCCCCAGGGAGTTGAAGACATGGACCAGGTAATCCTTGGCCTGAGTCAGTTGATGCTGTGCTGGTGCAGTAAGGAGCCAATCGTCTAAGTATGGAAACACCTAGAATCCTTTAAGCCTCAGGTGAACTGCAACAACTGCCATACATTTAGTAAACACCCGGGGGGTCCAAAGGGCAGTGCTCTGAATTGGTAATGATTGGCTTCCAGCCGAAAGCACAAGTGTCTCCTGGAAAATTTGTTCATTTTGATATAATACACATCCTGGAGATCTATAGAGCACATCCAATCGGCCATGTATAAAAGTGGCAGAATGGACTGAACCATAACCATCTGGAGCTTCGACTTCTTGACATCGAAGATTTAGATTGCTGAGATCCAATATTGGTCTTAATTCCCCCGTTTTCTTCGGCACCAAAAAGAAGAATGAATAAGTTCTGTATCTTCTTTGGTTGGTTGGGACCTCTTGGACGACTCTTTTTTGTAAAAGTTTTTGAACTTCTTGAGAAGCAAACTCCCTCTGACTGGGTGACAAGTCAGGGAGTATCCTCCTAGGACTTGAAGGTGAAGGGAAAAGGGAATGCAATAACCTCCGGATATTACTTTTAGTACCCAGGTGTTGTTTCTTATATTTGTCCAAGCATCTACATTCAGGGACAGATGTGGGCAGTCAAAGAGCGCTTCAAGAGCGCTGATAGGGCTTATTGGAAAAGGGTTCACTGAAGCCTTGTTTCTGCTGACCTCCCTGCTTCTGGGGTGGTATCTACCACTGAAACCTTATCCTCTGCCTATGGAAGAGGAATCCCCTCGAGGGTCCTGGAAAGGCCCCTGAGACTTCCTGAACCAAGTCTTCACCCCCCCCCTTTGATTTCTCGAGAAGGTTCTTTGGTAGGTAGAACATGTGATCCTCATGGCAGTCAAGGTCTTTCCATCTTTATCACTGTGGGCAAGAGTTTCTTTTACTGATGGTCCAAACAAGGAGGAACCATCAAAGAGGGCATTAAAGAAAGACACCTTGAAGGGTTCCACGAAATTGCAAAGCCTTATACAGGGATGTCTCCTAGTGGCTATGCCTGCACTGGCTGCTTGTGAGGTGCCTTCTGCCGAGTGCAAGATCAGCCTGATTGAAGAATTTGCAAGGGAAAACAAAGTCGCCAACTGGGGAGAAACTGGTTTAAGGTTCTCCTCCATCAAGATCTCTTTCAGAGAATTGGTCAATTCTTTGACCAGATCTCTTTGTAGGTATGTAGAATGTGCCAATTAGTTCAATGCTCTCAGTGAGAATGTGGACAAGACATAAACGAGCTTATCATGTCTGTTCAAAAAGCCCAAGACTCCTTGTTTGGGGGATGAACAGAGGAGCTTTGTTTGGATAGCTTCTATTTTGTGGCCGCTGATGCAACTATATCATCAACTGGGACACCTTTGCTCCAATGTAAGCGGTCAGATGGTGGGCTCAGAAAATTATCAGGTAGTTTATGAATTGGCTCAACCATGCCTGGTTTGTTTCAAGCCCTGTGGGAGACAAAATCAATAAGCTCTAGAAACAATGACTGCTCTGAAGAAGGATTTTGGGAAGTTCAGTCACCTGTCTCAGGAGTTCAACGATGCCTTTGAAGGAGATGTAGTCTGGTGGAGATTGGGGGGAACCCTCGCCATCAAAATCAGTGTCCTTGGTCAATGACTCCAAAGGGGAGTCCAAATGCTTCCTCTTGCACATTTTCTTCTGATGACCCTCTTCTGTGGGTTGCACAGGGGAAGAATAGGAGGACAGGGGACCTCTTGTGGGGAAGAAGTTTTCCTGGGGAGGCTGACCAATGGCAGGACGGACGGAGTCAAGATTCAGATGAGATGAAGATTCGGCAGGATCCAAATGGTGAGGAGTTGCTTCTCTTGGTCTAGAGAATACCCTCTCTGCAGCCTGAATGGCTGACAGACCCAGGGAACCCCCTCCCCCAAGCCGTAGCTATCGCGGAGCCCACCCCAGACCAGATGCCTCAAGACAGAGCTGGGCCCGAGCTGGCAGACATAGACGCTCCTAAAGGGAAGGACCAATCCAACCAAGTCAGGACTAAAGTCAAAACCCTGAGTCCAACGCTAACATCTCGGGTCCAGGACCCACTCTGATCTGAGGGTATCGGAACAGAGCCGGTCTGATAGATGGATGGAGTCGAAGAAACACAAATTCTTGGATCTGAGGACGACTCTCTCAGGAAAACTGGATCCTGGTATTCCAAAACTGCAGGATGAAAGGGAAAAGGAGCTGGAAGCATGGGTGTTGGGGCTTTTACAGATCCAGGATGGGACGGAGACGACAAGATTCCCATCTGGATCCCAGTCTTGAGAAAACTTATCATTCTGCACATCTCTGATTGAGAAAAACTTCAAGAAGACCTAAATAATGCAGATGAGTGTCTGGACCCAACCAGTGAAGGAGTAACCAGAGCAGTCGGATCAGGAGAAGGTCTGTTCCAAACTGGAGTATGGCTCTGGGACCTCAGGTCCTATGGAGACATGACTAGCAACCGAGGGAGCGGCAGGATCTGTAGTCTTAGGATCACATGATGTCTGGATCTAAAGGGTAGGTTTGTCTACTAGCCTGGAATCTGTCGGATCCTAAGACGATCTCAGATCCAAAGACGATTTAAGTCTACATAGGATCCAAAGAAAATGGATCCAACAATCTCAGCATTTTTTCAGGCTGAGAAGACAAAGCCCCTGGGGAGACTGAGGAGGTTCGCTTATTTAGGTCCTTAAAGGTCGAAGGATTGGAGGGGTTAGAGTCCCAGAAGAAGGAAGGAGACCTCTTAATATCAATTTATTTCTTCCATCTGCCAGGGCATGAGAGTTGAAGGCCGCACAAATAACACAGTCGGCGTTCAAATGCCCTGGACCAAGACAGTAGACACATTGTGTGCACAAGACGCGAATCTTTTGAAGCTTGTAGGCTTGTCTGCCATTGAGAGAACACCACTCACTCTCATACACCCAGAATCCACAGGAAGGCTTTAAACACATACTCTCACTAAGGTATTAAACTTATTATCATATGATGGAAAGTTTTTTTTTTTAAACAGGAAGAAAGAAGACGAAAAAGCACCACTGGCACTAAGGAGAGAGAAAGTGAATGCATGGGGGGGGGGGGGGGGGAGACAAAGCCCTAAAGCCAGCAATTAACTCTCAGGAATGGAGGAAAGGATATTTATCCAGAAGAAATTCAAGAGAACTACAAGATTTTAAAAGGCAAAAAGAAAAACAGAGGAAAATAAGGCAACTTTTCACTTACTAAAGTGAAAGTGCTCAAGACTAGCAGACCACATTCTGTGCTGTATGGTGGCAAATGAGATCTGAGGGGTTAGGGAAGGTATGATGCATTATGGGAAAGGGAGGAGCTGAAGACTCAGATTCTAAAGTCTTGTGAATGCCGCCAAGTCAGATACAAAGTCGAATTCGAAAACCCAACAGTGAGGAAAAATGAAAAGGATAACATCAGATGAAAAGGTTTCCAGGATAAGAATGTTAACTCTGCAGATGCTGCTCGCTCAAATGGAAGCTTGGACAGTGTTTCCAAAACAAAGTTTTTAAGTCACATGGAGAAGAATCATCATTTATGGGGGGCTGTAAATAGAAAGGACCTTTTAGAAAGGCTTTACATAATCTATGAGCAGCCATATAAAACAGCTGGAAATGCCTGGAAATGATTTTGCTGAGTACTTAAAAGTAACAATACAAGTCTGTTATCAATCCAGCAGTCAATGATGCACAAAATAAGTTGGAACAGGACAGTCAAATTGTTTTACTGAAAAGCAGTTGGTTACACTGAAGAACAAAAAAAAGGCATTATTTGATTTCCAAAAGCCACTGATATGCAAAGAAGGATTCAGTTGTTTGTCATTTGTGAAAAATAAGATGGCACAGTGCATGGGTTTTACAAAAAGGTTGTTGGGCGTTGGGTAGACATACAAAATTATGTCACCAGTGGAAGATAAAGCATACGGTCAATTGAGCGATTTTAGTTCAATCTGTCACTTGATATAAAAAAGAACAGGCGCTGGTCTTAGCTATGACAGCCTGGAAAGATCATAATGGTGAAAGTGAGGACAGTACTGATCTATCAAGACTTCCTGGAGACTACTAAGCAGCAACAGTGCTGTTCTTAGAAACCATTACATTATATAAGCAGCATGAATTAAAGTGCAAGCTGTCTGGCTTTTCCCAGCACTGTGAAAGTTTTGTTTCCCAAAAAGAATTCAGCTATTTACCTCAGCTCAGTCCATGATGGATAGTTTACAAATATCCCCTACTTCAGACTGTGTGAGAGAAAAGTAAGTGACTTTGGATTATAGGAAAGGTAGAAAGCAACTGTAGAATTGTTGAGCTGGGACAGGATTAAAAGCCAGAGTCTGACAAGAGGAAAGTTGAGATGAGTATGTTCTGTTTTTTTTGGTTAACTGATTTGAAGAAAGACTTATTAGGGCCACTTGGAAGGCATTTTGGATATTGAGGCTTTTGCTGAGAAGACAGTTCATAGGTGACTAATAGTATAAAAAAAATTCTGTTATAGTGATGAGCTTGGGAAGAAAGATTTCTTGAGCCTGCATTATTACATCGGGGTTTGGCTATTTGTAGCTGAACTGTGTTTCAGTATGAGAGTCTAATATTCAATAATCCTGTACTTTACATTAAATACATTAACTACAGAGTTTTAGTGAAAATTCAGTTTTGGCTATTCCCTTGAAAGATGCAGTTTATATTTCAAAATTAACTTACATGAAATGCAAACTGCCCAGAGAAATCATACATGCCACAAGAGTGCATCAAGCTCAGTGTGTTTCTTACAGCTTCTGGACTCAGCACTCTCTCTCCTGTGATGGGACAGAAGCCTCCATTGGCCAGCGTTGCCGCCATAACACTTGCTGATTCACAGGTCACCTCAATAGAACACAGCTGTTAAAAAACCAAAAGAACACAGAGATTAACTTAGTCAGAAAACACAGATCACTAAAATAATAAACAACAAACATTAAAAAGATGCTGAAAAAGTTACTTTATGAAAGCATATTACATATGTCTGCACACATACTGGAACTCCACATCTCAAAGGCAATTTCAACCAGCAGGTTCTAATGTCTTTGGTGCATATCCAGAAGTCATATTAGAACTCCAATGTGTTTCTAGATATTGCCACAGTGGTGCAGTCAGAAGGCTACAAAGGAAGTTCAGATCAGAAAATATAATTGTACACACTTGCTATATTAGTTAGATCTTTAGTGGTTTGAAGTGTTGGAATCTCTACTTCAGATATTCTCAGTTTAGAAGAATTCTGGAATCTCAACCCCCCCCCCCCCATACTTGGAAGCATGTGTGTCTTCAGCTGACAAATGTCAAGAAATCACCTACTGAATTAGAAGGGGGTTATAAGGCAGGCCACCCCTAGTTTGGCCTCCATGCAATGATCTAGACATATACATACAAATGTAAAAGTATACAGCTGTCTGATGAAAGTGTGACAATCTGTGATATTGCCAGCTATGCCATGAGAAGTAGGGTAGTGTATGTGTAACATATGCTAGCATAGCTAGCTGGAATTTTGTAAAAAAAGAATTATATGTCATTTGCATATCACACTAATCTGTACAGATGTTTGTGTTGAAAAATGTATTTGCAAAGCTGCTTGTGTTAAAAATGTCATGCTGTGGCCTGAAGTTAAACGCCAAAAAATGTATAGTCATACCCTTCGGGAAAAACAAGGTAACCCCAAGCTACCATATAGGTGGCAATCCACTAAGCACAGAAGAGGTTATCAGGGACCTGGGGACCCAGGTTGACAGTGGCCTTTCTTTTGACACTCACGTTGTTAAAGTGGTTAGAAAGACCTTCTACATTGCCCACCTGATCATGAAGGGATTCACATCCAGATCTAGTGAGGTCATTGTTCCCCTGTACTCTTCACTTATCAGACCAATGATCGAGTACAATGCCCCATTCGGGATGTATCTCACCCGACATCTGCAGCAATTGGAGAGACCCCAAAAGTTCCTCACCAAAAGGATAAAGGGACTCCAAAATCTGTCATATGCTGCCAGATTGAAGAAACTCCAGCTCTATTCAGTCGCATACCATCTGCTTAGAGGTGACATGTGCCTGACATACAAGGCCATGTCCAACCCGGAATTAATGGACATGCTCCACCTCAAAAAATCCAAATCCACCAAAACCACTAGAGCAAGCGACTTAAACCTTAGCACGGACATAAATAGGACGTGCTGGAGGGATAGATTTATCACTCAGAGACTCCCTATGCTGTGGAATAAAATCCTGGTCCATGTGAGGCAGAGCACCTCGCTGGCTCTGTTCAAGAGAAATCTTGACCTGTGGATGGGAGATCGTAGGTTTACCCCGGGAATCATCTCTGTGTCACTGCTGGACAGAGGCACAACAAACTAATGGGCACAGTATTTTTTCATATAAGGGGTGGCGTAAGCCACAAAAATTTGGGCTAGGCTTATAAATGCCTTAGGGCAGATAGCCTAGTATAAACCTATGAACCTATGTACCAACAGTGGCCTTTGACTGTATTGTAACTGACTGAATGTGTATGTTTTAACAGAGGATGCTGGAAGAGAAAATGTTAATCTCAGTCCAGCTAACATTGAAAAATAGTGTGACATTAAATTACTTACTTTAGGACATAAATAGTGTATATTACAGCTCTGATTGCAGCCAGAGCCCAAATGTATGTGAAGACAAGTACTAGGAAGTCTTCTGTATTGTCTTTAGCAGTGAAATAATTGCTTCTCTGGAAGGATAGAAGTTTGAAATTGTTTTATGACTTCCAGAAACATTAACCAATCTTAGCAAAGATGTGTGGGTATTATTGACACGTGGTAAATACTGGCAGATTCTAGCCAAGGGGAAGTATGGGAATCAGGAGTCATATGACCAGATGTGTGTGATGTCATCCTGTAAGCCAGCTCTGTAATGATATTTTAATGCTAAATGAGACTGAAGTCTCAAGGTAGTCAGTTTCTTGGAACCTGACAAAGAAGGAAGACCATTCATCTTGCCTTGCTCTTTTAAGTGAACTAGGGAATAGTAATTCTTTAGATGAGTCAGGAAAATATAGTGAGATTAGTTAAATACCATTTTTCTGTAGCTGTGCAAATCTATTCATCTGTGTTATTTTAATATTTCATGTGACTGAAACTCTGGTGTTTATTGCAAACAGATATTTAGTATTTTCATACTCTTTTATTATTTATTATTAAATATATTTAAGATTTTTATTGTGGTTGGTCCTTGGAGAATATTTTAACATTTGAGAGTTGTTGTTGTGTCTTTCGGCTTTTCCTGGTTAGGGGTTGCCACAGCGGAACTCCGGTCCGCTAATGATTGGCAGTAGATTTTTATGTGCTGGCTTGCCGGGCCTAACGCACAACCTTCAAAGAAGGAACGCCCATTCATGCATGTCGCCACACAGAAGACGCTCTAACGGAGAATCGAAAGGGCAACGTCTAACTGTGAGGCGTATTCAGTGACACTGTGTGGCCACTCCTGAAAGCCTTACTGTACTGGTCAAAACACTAACATTTGTATTAACATAAATTTCACTCCGTATAATTGGTACCCTTGTAAGAGCCTTAGAGTATCTGGCTTTGGAGTGTCTGGTGGCAGTGACTACCTTATAGGCTAGGCAGAAGGGGGCATAGCTAGTAAATCTGTGGAAGCCTTTCCCATGTGTGTCTGTGCAAATCAAATCTCAAAGAACCCGCATGTCAGTTGCCTGGAGCAGGAAGCGAAGCATTGGTTTTGCAGAGAGGGTGCTGGAGGACTTGGCCTGGATGCTCAGCTGAGGGCGCAACTCTATAGCTGTGTCAGTGGGGTGTCTTACTGGGGACCTGGAAGGGGACAAATTGAGAAATCCAGACCCTGGACTGTGTGTGTTCCCTGGTGCTCTTAAGGGAAAGTGTGCTTGATGCAGACAGCTGCATCTGGAAATACTGTGTGTGTCTAGTTTTGTTCCAAGTGAACATCTCTCTCCAGTGTCAGTGGTGAGACTTTAGGCTCCTTGATTACTGGCCCAAACAGGGGACGTCACATATTGGTGAGCAGTGCTGTGGATATTAACTGAATTTCTGTAGCCTGTAGGCAGTTGTCACTGAAGGTGTGTGCATTCTCAACAGACACAAGATAAACATTCAGAATTTCATTTCACAACAGTTATATTTATTTGTGTTTGTTGTTAGTTTAGTTAGGGAAAGCAGGCAAAAATATCAGCATAGGATTATGGCAAGCTGACAAAGACCCAGTTGGCCAAGATGTGTGAAGCCAAAGGACTGGTGCATGCCAACCTGACTAAAGAGGAAATTATTTCAGCATTAGTAACAGCTCAGATCAGCAACCAGGACGATAACCAGTCTGGTGATGGGAATTTGCAGCCCTAAGAAACAGGACAGTTAACCTTATCCTCAGAGGACTTAAATCTGTCTGGAGTTAGAGAGACTTGAACTGGAGGCCAAACATTTAGAACTAGAACCAGCAGAGAGACTGTGGTGTTTGGAGGCCGAAGAATAGGAGAAGCAGCTCAACATCAAAGGGAGATGCTGACTTTTTGCCAGGGTAATGGAAGTAAATAACCAAACCCCAGAAGGAATAATGGTCAGTAAATTTCTTTCACAGTTTACAGAGGGTGATCATTTTGATACTTTTATTCATATATTTGAAAGAGTACGTAAACAGTATAATGCTAACCAAGGGCTCTGGGTACGGTTCCTGACACCATTACTGTATGGTAAAGCTGTAACTGCTATTTCTAAATTGTCTGACATTGACTGTTTAAATTACGATAAAGTCAAAGATTGTTTACTAGAATGCTTGCACCTGAAGCTTACAGAAAAACATTTTGTGAGCACAGATGCACTTATTTTCATAGGTGGCTGAGTGGGTGTCAGGTCACCACTTTTGAAGGGCCAGCAGATCTTTTGGTGAGGGGACAAGCCCTCAGAATTTTTCTGGTTGGCAGACTAAGTGTAACTCTGCAGATGAGCTAGGGAAAATAGGGTATCTCTACTTAGCAAGCAAGGCATCACTGCACAGGAAGGGGATACCTAGTGCTGCACATGGATATAAAGGAACCCATGGTGGGCAGCCTAAACCACCCCAAGGTCCACCAGTAACAGGGGAAGCCACTAGTTCAAGTACACAGCCAGGATCACAGGTTAAATGCAACCAATGAGGCCATGTATCATACAGATGTCCATGGAAGCAAGGTGGGGAACAAAAGGTGGGGGAGACAGCATGTGGGAATAACAGTATGCCAGTGTTAAGTTGTCTGGAGACAACAGGGGTACTAGACTATCACCAGAGTTTATACCCGATCTTAGTGGATGGAAAACAGGCCACTGCTAAGAGAGAGACAGATGCTGACATAACCATTGTGAAGCCGGCAGTGGTTAAAGAGGAGCAGTATTCGCTTGGGCAGTCCACTCTAGTCAGAGCTTTAGGAGGGACTTTATTCCAAATGCCTTTGGCCAAGGTTCACCTTGACTGGGAGGGTGGAAAAGGAAGCAAGCAGGTAGGTGTGTTTGAGGATATCCCAAAAGATTATTATTATTTATTATTTAAAATTTGTTAAGTGGATTAGTCTAACTGAGTAATTGCCCTTTTTCAGCAGAGGCCAGGGGGAAAAGCTACATAGATAACATATATGAAAAGTACAGCATTAAAAAAGTTAGTAAATAGTTTACAGTTTATAACTAATAATGTAAAGTCACCAAGGTTATATACAAAATTATATAGTCTTATCACAAATACAGTCACTAAAGATGTAGCTACATAGGAACATGGAATGAAAATATTAGAGCAGACAATTAGCACAGGTAGTCCACGTTAGTAACAAATAGGATTTACAGTTAAAGTTAAGTAAGGATAAGAAAAAAAGGGAGGTAGGTAGAAAACAGCTGAGGATGAGAGGTAGACAGTTAAGGTGGGTGTGTGCAGTGGCAGGTCCAGGTGCTTTTTAGAAGGTTTTTGGTAGAAGTTTTGAATTGTTTTAGTTGCTTAATATATCTAACATCCAGTGGAGGTTAGTTCCAAAAGAGTGCAGGGGAGTAGCTACAGGGAATGATTTTGATAATGCAGTACCTTGTGTGATTGCAGTTACATGCAGTTAGGCTTGAAGACAGGCATGTGAGTCTGAAAGTCTGGGGAAGACCCAGGAAGACGGAGCTAGACCCCACACCTGAAGTCAGGACTGGTGAGGTGGCTATTTCAGGGAGGGAGCTACCCTGTACTAGTGATCCTAAAGGTGAGCCACAGCTCCTGGTAGGTACTGATGTCCCCTTGGACAGAGTGACTGCAAGGGCAGAGGTGGTGGTAAGTACCCAGGCTGACAGTGAGTCACCTCTGTCACAGGATATCAGATTTGATGTGGAAAGAGAGTTGGGGAAGGGTCACAAAGACACAGTTGAGACAGGCTAAGCTCTTGGAGACTACACTAAGAGATTGAGGGAGGTAGCTAGGGAGGCACCAGATTCTCAAGGAAAAGGAGAGTCTGTATACTGGAACAAAGGCTTACTATACAGAGAGTGGATCTCTGAGGGAGGCCTACAGGGTGAGGTAATACAGCAGTTGTAGTGTCTAGAGCCTGCCATCTGACACTTCTAGCCATAGCCCATGACATTCCTTCTGCAGGTCATATGGGCATAAAGCGTACCAACAGACATATTATGCAGAACATTTAATGGTCTGGGATTGCAAGGGATGTAACATGGTACTGCAGGACCCATGAGCAGTGCCAAAAAGTAGGTAAGGCAGGAGACAAAGTCAAAGCTCATTTGATGCCTTTGCCTGTGACTGAGAAGCCGTTTCAGGGGGCATCTATGGATATTGTGGGGCCTCTGAGTACCCCAAGCTCCACAGGGATGAAGTATATCCTGGCGGTAGTAGATTATGCTACTAGACATCATGAGGCAGTGGGTCTGTCCTCCATCGAGGCAGAGAAAGTGGCAAATGCTTTGTTAGTGATTTTCAGCAGGGTAAGTTTCTCAAGAGAAATACTGACAGAGGTGCCAATTTTATGTCATTCCTGCTGGCTTGTCTGTGGAAGCACTGTGGGTTGAAGCGCATAAAGACCATCCCCAGAACAATGGTCTTGTGGAGAGGTTAAACTCTACACTAAAAAACATGTTACTGGCATTTGTAGACCAGTTTAACAGAGAATGGGAAAATATTTGCCCCATCTGCTGTTTGCACTCATAGAAGTACCCCAGGAATCCACAGGGCTTTCATTCTTTGAGTTACTATATGGGGCATAGGGTGAGGGAGCCTTTAGATTTTATTCGTGATGAGTAGAAGGGTGAGTGTGAATCCCACAAGGAGTCTTTTGTGGCATATGTCCTAAACCTTATGACAAGGCATAGGGAGCTGATGGGCTTGGCCCAGAAGAACCTGGCAAGAGTCCTACAGCAGAAAAATGGTCTGGTATGACAGGAATGCTCAAGCCCAATCGTATGCTGTGGGACAACAGGTTATGGTGCTAATTCCTGTCAGACACAATAAGCTGCAGGGAGCTTGGGAGGGACCCTTCAAAATGTTAAGGAAGGTCGGTGATGTTAACTATATGGTAGAACTGCTAGGCAGGGGCACAAACTGTACCATGTTAACATGAAGTCTTACCATGACAGGAAGGCCCTGGTGCTGAGTATTTGCAGTGGATGGCAGGAGGAGTCTGAGGGGGATCTGTTAACTGATCTCCTCAATGAGGCTTTAACTGACACCTCAGTGGAAGGGGTAGCAATGTCCCAGAGGCTATCCCCTAACCAGGTTTGAAAAATCCGAGAAGTGTTACAGGAGTTTGGGGACATGTTCACTGGGAAACCTGGGTGCACCCAGCTGGTGCAGCACCATGCAGCTGGGTGTGGCTAAGTATTTGACCACTACTGATCTGACCAAGGGCTACTGACAGGTGCTCTTGACTCCCACCGCTAGAGAGAGGTGAGCCTTTGGGACTCCTTTGGGATTATACAAGTTCACAAAGATGCCCTTTGGGATGAAATATGCCCCAGCGAACTTCCAGAGGCTGGCAGATTGTATTCTAGCAGGAGGAGGTGATTATATCCTTATTTACCTGGATGATATTGCCATCTACAGCCATTCCTGGCATAAGCACCTTCGGCATGTCAAGGAGGTCTGGGGCAGACTGCAAAGAGTAGGGTTGACCATTAAGGCCAGTAAGTGTCAGGTGGGTAAGGCAGAGGTCTCCTACCTGGGACACAGAGTGGGGATTGGTAAGATCAGGCTAGAACCCGCCAAAGTGAAAGCTATTCAGGTGTGGCCTGCCCCTGTTACCAAAAAGCAGGTGAGGGCATTCTTGAGGACAGAGGGGTACTATAGGAAATTCATTCCCAATTATAGTACAAACAGCTGCTCCCCTCACAGACCTGATGAGGAAAAACAGGCCAGACAATGTAGTGTGGACCCCAGCCTGTCAGCAAGCATTCCAAAAGCTTAAAGGTGCTTTGGAAAGGACCCCCCCTGTGTTAGCCAGTCCAGATTACAGCAAATAATTTTTTGTGCAGGTGGATGATTCGAACCATGGGGTGGTGACTGTACTCAGCCAGGATTCCTAAGAGGGAGAAGAGCACCCAGTGGTATATCTCAGCCATAGACTCCAACCTAGGGAGGAATGTTATGCAGCAGTAGAAAAAGAATGTCTAGCCATAGTATGGACACTCAACCCTATCTGAATGGAAAGAAACTCACTGTAGTTCTAGACCACAATCCCTTTAATGTGGATACATCGAGCAAGCCAGCAAAATGCCAAGTTATTAAGGTGCAGCCTAGGGTTGCAGGCATACGATATGACAGTGCAGCACTGCAGTGGGGTCAGCAATGCCGATGCAGATGGGCTCTCAAGACACGGTATGGGTTAAGGTATACCTGGGCAGGCTCATTCCTCTCGAGCAACATTTCTCAAGGGTAATTTGAAAAGTCTGAGTCTTCAAAGGGGGGGGGGGGGATGTGATGATGTGAAATATTGCCATCTATGCCAGGGGAAGTAGGGCGGTGGATGTGTAACACATGCCAGCATAGCTGGCTGCAGCTTTGTAAAAAGAATCGTATGTCATTTGTATATCAAGCTGATATGTCCAGATGCTTGTGTTAAAAATGTATTTGTAAAGCTGCTTGTGTTAAAAATGTACCAACAGTGGGTCATGACTGTATTGTAATTGATTAAATGTATATGTTTTAACAGAGGATACTGGAAGAGAAGAGGTTAATCTCAGTCCAGCTAACTTTGAAAAACAGTGTGAAATTACATTAGTAAATTTAAGACATAAAGAGTGTATATTACAGTTCTGATTGTTTTCCCAAACATTTTGTCTCTGGCTCAAAGTACTAGGAAGCCTTCTGTATTGTCTTTAGCAGTGAACCAATTGCTACTCTTGTAGGGCAGACGTTTGAAATTGTTTTATGACTTGCAGAAGCTTTAACCAATCTTAGCAAAGATCTATGTGTGGGTATTATTGACACATATGTGCTAAATCCTGGCATCTTCTAGCCAAGAGGGTAGTATGGGAATCAGAACAGATTCTTTAAGTTGGCTCTGTAATGATATTTTAATACTAGATGACACTGAAGTCTCACGGCAGTCTGCCACTTGGAACTTGACAAAGAAGGAAGGCCACTCACCTTCTTCATCTTGCTTGCTCTAGAAAGTGAACCAGGGACTAGTAATTATTTAGAACAGTCAAGAAAATATAGTAAGCACTGTGGAAATATGACTGAAACTCTTGTGTTTACTGTAAATAGATATTTAGTATTTTCATATTATTTTATTATTAAATATATTTAAACTTTTTTGTGGCTGGCCTTTTAGACAATATTTTAACCTTTGAGAGTACTTGTATTTATTCAGCAACACTGTGGCCACTCCTGAAAGTCTTACTGCAGTGGTCAAAACCCTACCATTTGTATTAAAAAGAAGTTATGTACTCACCATAATGTTCCATGTGAGTTGTTCATCTCGCCTTCATTCTTACAAATGGGTTCGGAGCCGATCCCTCAGTTCTGAGTCGGCCGCTTTCACAAGCTCGAGGTTTTTGAGTAGCTCAAGTCCAAGTCCCTATCCCATGATGCTCTCTGCCTCACCTCAGATCTAATTTGCTTATCCCAATATATACAACATAAGTAACATGAGTGTAACTCCTGCCGGAGTAAGAAATCCTAGACAAACACCCACCAGACCTCAAATCTGTTACTCTTTCTTTGAGAAGCCTGGAGGAGGTAGGTGGGAGGGAATGTAAGAATGAAGGTGAGATGAACAACTCACATGGAATGTTATGGTGAGTACATAACTTCTTTATGTGAAGCTGTTCAATCTCACCATTCATTCTTACAAATGGGTAGCGTCCCAAGCACCATTTATCCTGGGTGGCTCATGGGAATATATTCCTGAGGACAGTGGAATTAAACGAAGCCCTGTCCCTGGAGGCCTTAGCTACTTTGTAATGCGTAATGAAGGTATGTAGTTTTGACCAAGTGGCAGCTGCACATATTGTGTCTAACGGCAGTCTAGCCATGTAAGCTGAAGAAGTAGAAACAGCCCTTGTGGAGTGCGCCTTCCCTTTATGTTCTAGCGGTTGATTCATGGAAGAATATATGAATTTTATACACTCTGTTAACCATTTGGAAAGAGTGACTTCTGACACAGGTTGACCTTTCTTGGTATCTGAATGAGTCAAAATGTTGTTCTGATTTTCTAAATTCTTTGGTTCTATCTAAATAAAATCTGAGTTGTCTGTGTACATCAAGTTTATGCAACATATACTCCAACTTGTTGGAGTGGTTACTGAAGAAAGTTGGAAGTTTAATTGTTTAATTTAAATTAGCCTCTGAACACACCTTTGGAAAGGAGGAGGGATTAATCCGGAGCGACACTCTGTCAGAGTGAAATCAAGTATGGGGGTTTAATAGATAAAGCCTATAATTCAGACAACCTGCGTGCTGATGTAATGGCCACCAAAAAAATTGTTTTCCAAGACAGGAATTTTAGTTGTCAGGAAGATGCAGGCTCAAATGGAGGAAGAATAATCCTAGATAGAAAATAATATAGGCTCCAGGGAGTGAAAGGTTGTCTAACTGGTGGTCTAATATGTATGGTTTCTTTTAAGAAGGCTCTACATAACCTGTGAGACATAAGATTTGAGCCTTCCGATCAGAGGTGAAAATTAGAAATTGCAGCCAATTGAACACGTATGGTAGCTGCAGCAGCACTTTCATTAAAAAGCTTAGTCAAGAACTCTAATATGCTAGCAATTGGAGTGATATATTATCAATATTATTTTGAGAAGCCCACAAAGCGAATCTCTTCCACTTGCTAACATACAACTTTCTGGTTGAGGCCTTGTGGGATGATACTAGGATATGCTGTGCTTCCGAGGAAAAGTTGTGGGACCTGGCTATGTTGGAAATAGGAGCAGCCAAGCTGTCAATTTGAGGGAGTGAAGTGAAGGATGGAGAGCCCCTGACGAATGTGTCAGCAGATCTGGAAATGGGTCTAGAATCCAAGGTTCCTCCAGTTGGTAGAGTCGAAGGAAAGGGAACCAGATCTGTCAAGGCCAATAAGGGGCTATCAGAATTACAGTCCTTCCCAAGGCTTTGGCCTTCTGCACAACTTTTGGAATTAGGGGAATGGGTGGAAATGCATAATGAAGTCCCAGGGTCCAAACATGGATGAGAGAGTCCCTTGGGTTTTCCCCTGGTGGAGGATTCAGGGCAAAGTAGCTTCTGCATTTGGCATTCATGGGACATGCAAACAAGTCGCAGCACAGCTTGCCACATCTGCGGAAAACCCTTTCCGCTACCTCGATCTTGAGGGACCACTCGTGTGGCATCAAAATAGCTCTGCTTAGTTTGCCCGCGATCATGCTGGAGTTCCCTGGGATGTGCGTCGCTATCAGAAAGTGCCCGGTGGATACAGCCCACGGCCAGACTCTTAGGGCCTCTCGACACAGGGGATAAGACTTGGTTCCCCCTTGTTTGTTGATATACCAGACGACTGACATGTTGTCAGTCTGAATCGCAATCATTCCCAGAGGAAGAGAGTCCTGGAAGTACTGCAATGCCAAAAGTACTGCTCTTATCTCCAGAACATTGATGTGTAATTGTGATTCTGTCTCTGACCAGGTGCCTTGAGCTGTTCTTCCCTGAAAAAGCCACCCCCACCCTATCAGAGAAGTGACCGTGGTCACCGTTGTTGATGGTGGGGGAAGAACAAATGGGCAACCTACTGTGACATGGTGACTGGTCAACCACCACTGTAGATCCTTTTTGCATGACTATCAAGAATGACATCAGAAGTTAAGACCATTAGGTGAAAAGTAACCATTGAAGTATTCTCATGTGCATGCACCCTAGAGGAACTGCTATGAGAGTTGCTGCCATAGTACCTAGCAGTTTTAAAACTTGAGAGACTTGTAATTTGTTTTGTGCCATGCCTGATGTCTCTTGTCGAAGCATGACTATTCTTTCCAAAGGCAGTATTACCATGGCAGTGGTGGTGTCTAAATCTGCTCCTATAAAGGAAATATGCTGCGATGGTGACAACGGAGACTTGTCGAAATTTATAGTAATTCCTAACTGGGAACACAGCTTTAGAGTGAGGTCCCTGGATTGAACTAGTTGATGCCTGGTGGTGGCGGTGAGGAGCCAGTTGTCCAGGTACAGAAACACTCGTAATCCTAGACGTCGCAGGTGAGCCATAACCACTGCCATGCATTTGGTAAACAAACTGGGGGCTGTTGTAAGACCAAAGGGCAGTGCTCTGAACTGATAATGACTGGCTCCCAGCCAGAAACGCAGGTGATTTATGGATGGTCTGGCCATTTTGATATGATAGTACGCATCCTTCAGATCTCTAGAGCACATCCAGTCGTCCGTTCCTAGAAAAGGAAGTATCGACTGAAGCGTGACCTTCCGGAACTTCTCTTTCTTTACAAAAGTGTTGAGTTTGCTGAGGTGCAAGATGGGCCTCCAGTCCCCTGTTTTCTTTGGAACTAAAAAGAATCTTGAGTAGGTTCCGGATCCTATCTGGTCTGCTGGGACTGGTTGGATGACTCTTTTTTTCTAGAAACCTTTGAATTTCTATGGTTGCTTGATCCCTGAGACTGGGTGGAACATCTGAGATTTTTTTCATGTGGAGGGTGGTTCTGTGAAAGGAATGAAATATCCTCTGGATGTAATGCTTTGTACCTAAGAGTCTTTTGTAATTTTTAGCCAGGCGTCTGGATACAAAGACAAGCAACCCCCAACTGCCTCCAGAGCAGGGCAGGCGAGCTTTCTGTCAGGAGCACTGGTAGGGCTTCCCAAAGAACTGATCCCTGTCACCCTGGTTTTGCAGTTCCCCTCTGCCACCTGAGTGGTGTCTTCCATTATTGCCCCCTCCTCTGCCCCTGGAGGGGGGTTCACTGTGTGTGTTCTGAAAGGCTCCTTTGGACTTGCGGAGCCACATTTTTCCTCCCTTTTGCCCTTTGGGGTAAGGTCTAGTAGGGGTGGAAAAATGGACTCCTTCGGCAGATAGAGTCTTTCCTTCTTGTTCACATCTAGCGTAGGTCTCCTTGACTTTAGGACCGAAAAGAAACGAGCCATCAAACAGGGTATTAATAAAGAAAGATTTGAAGGCTTCCGCAAAGGAGCATGAGGACATCCAGGAATGTTTCTGAAGAGCTATTCCTGAACCCGCTGCCCTACTCATACCATCAGCTGCATAAGAAATGAGACGCATGGACGAGTTAACTACAGAGTTAAGGGTATTGAGCTGGGATGTCACCTTATCAGGAACACCCTCAGCTGCAGTATTCTGTACAGTATCTCCAAGCTCTTTAAGGAGATCTCTCTGACGTCTGGTAAAGTGTGTCAAATAGTTGAGCGATCGCATAGCAAAAGTTGCTGAACTAAAAATGAGTTTCCCATACCTGTCTATAATCCCAGAATCTCTATTAGGAGGATAGACAGTAGAAGAGATTTCAGACATCTCTTTCTTGGTGGCCGCTACCACCACCATGGCATCAACCGGCACTCCTTTGGTAAGAAACATTTTGTCCTGCGGAGAGGTAATAAACTTGTTGGGCCTCCGAGGGACAGGTTCCACAGTATCAGGGGACTCCCATGCCCTTCGTGCAACTAATTCCATTAATTCACCGAAGGGTGGAGTCACCCAGGAGGTGGAGGGTTGAGACCCAAAGGCCTTCACAGAAGCACCGACGCATCATCAGTAGGGTTAACTGACTGCCAGCCACCCTTCTGTCTTAGGATCTCTAGGATATCAGTGAAAGAGATATCCTCCGAGGAGGACTGTGGGGACACTTTTGACTCCTCTAAGTCAGTGTCTGATGAGACAGACTCCTGTGGGGAGTCTAAAAGCCTCCTCTTGCAAAGCTTCTTTCTGGGAACCTCATCAGCGGGAGCTGCTGGTGAGGTCTTGGTAGAACATGGGTCACCCAACTGGGCCTCTATGCTTTAAGGGGATCTGTGATGCAGAGGTAGAACACGGCACTTTCGGGGATGAGCAAGTAGGCCCTGATGAAGTGGGTGTCTTCGGAGACATAACTCTCCTCATGGCATCGAAAGCCCCTCTTCTCTGATGCGAGGAAGCAGCCGGTTCCAAAGAAGACTGCAACTTCCCTGGCATCGAAACAGTGGGCTCCGAACTAGATGAAGGAGCCAAGCTCATCTTTGTCGAAGTTCCGAGAGGAAGGGTCAGAACTGACCCATCGGTTCGACTCTCCCCCCAGAGCCAACCAGAGTGTATTGGCTCCCAGACTCCTCGATTAGGCACCGAAGTAGTCTGAGTCGACGGAACCGATGGCAATGGAACAGGCCTCTGCTCCGAGGGTTCCACGATCATCATTTCTACCTCCCCCGGCCCCAAAGGCCCAGCTCAGCTCAGAGGAGGAGCAGACACAGTAGGCAAGGGCGTCTTCGGCTCAGAGCCTGACTGGGCCACAGCCAACAACAATTTGGCTAATGCCGGGTTCTGGAGGAGCCTCTGCACCACTCGGTCCACATCGGAGAGGCTCCTCGAAGAACGAGTCAAAGGGTTGGAGGAAGCCACTGATTTTAAAATTGGTGAGTTCAAAACATTCGGAGACCGGCTCTGAAAAACTTGCTCGGTGCCTAGGTCTGTGGAACCAGCAACCGCACCTTCTCAGCTAATTTTGGAGCAGAAAACTTTGGCTCCGAAAAAGCTTTCGAAGACTTAGATCCTTTGGAAGATTTTGAAGTCTGGTCAGCCTTATCAAGAGATTCCTGAAAATTAGGTTTCAACAAACCTCTATTCTCTAGCTTTCTCCTACGTTCTAACAAGACCCTGCTGCTGAACGAGTGACAAATGGAACAGTCCTCCTGAAGATGGACTGCACCCAGACTGCACTTAGGGCATTTCTTAAACCCTGACTTCTGTCTCTCTTTCTCCTTTTGATCAGCCATGTTAACGCAAATATCAAAATATATATATGTATATATGTGTGTGTATGTATATGTATATATATATATATATATATATATATATATATATATATATATATATATATAAAACTGCCTAAACAAAACACACACACACAGACTAGACTAACAGCACTCGATAACAGAGTTAACAGTTAAACAGTTAACTACTATAAACAATAGACATGATAAAAGGTAACGGGTTAGGGACGAACTAAAACTCGGCCAAAGAAAGGCCTAAGAGCAGCTGCTCTAGAAACAAATTTTTTTCTCAGAAACAAGAACCAAAAATCTAACTAATTAATTAGTCTATAGAAAACTAGCAAAAACACACACTTCCTATAATATTCTAGTAACAATATCTTGGATAAATAAAGCAAAGATGTAAATACTGGCCCGAGCTCCACTATCGACCTCTGATCTATTGCAGCATCAAACTAGAGCTGGAGTGAGGCAAACAGCATCATGGGATAGGGACTTGGCTTTGAGCTACTCGAAAACCTCAAGCTTGTGAAAGCGGTCGACTCGGAGCCGAGGGATCGGCTCTGAACCCATTTGTAAGAATGAACAGCGAGATTGAACAACTTCACATCATTAATTTCACTCAGTATAACTGGCTGCTTGGAGCAGGGACACGAAGCACTGGTTTCACAGAGAGGGTGCTGGAGGACTTGGCTTGGACACTCGACTGAGGACTCAACTCTATAGCTGTCCCAGTGGGGAGAGTCTTACTGGGGACCTGGAGGGAGACAGAGAGAGAAATCCAGACCCCGGACTGAGTCTGTTCCCTGTGTGTTTTTAAGGAAAATTGTGCTTGATACAGAGAACTGCATCTGAAAATACTGTGCATATCTAACTTTTTGTTCCAAGTGAATGCCCCTCTCCAGTGTAAATGGTGAGGATTCAGGCTCCTTGATTACTGGCCCATAGAGAGGACATCACAAAAAAAGCCATTCAGACATAAAGGGTCAATAGCATCAAGTATCCTCCAAGTCCTAATTATGACCATACACTAGAAATTAGAAACCAATACCAGAAAAGAGATCAGGGAAATAGGGCTGTTCACAGACAGGTTGTAGAAGTAGCAACCACTCAGTCATCTCAAAGCCATATGTGTCAATTTGGTATGGGTGCAGCAGAGAGGGAGAATGGATCGATCGGTATGGTAAGTACATAAATTTCATATGCAATGTTGTGTACTTTTGTCCGATTCAACATATGAGACAGCTTCCCAATCTGTCTTCAGGGTGGTATCAAGGAAGGACATTCCTGATAGTGGTGGAACCAAAAGAAGATTGAGATTTAGATTATACATCAAGTTTACAGTAAGATATAAAAGTAATGACTGCAGACCAAGCAGCTGCTGCACAAATGTCACTGACTGGAAGTCTCTCTGAAAAAGCCACCATCACCCTTGTTGAGACAGCCTTTGGTTTGGATTGTAAAGGCAAACCCTTCTTGTTACAGAAAAATGAAATGCAGTCTGACAACCACTGTGAGCATGTAACTTTGGCAACAGCTCTACCAAGTTTGGTTTTGAGATGGCAATAAATAGCTGATCAAATTTCCTGAATTGTTTTGTCTGATAAAGACAAAACCAGAGCTGACGATAAAAATCTTGCAAGTGCAAGGTGTATTCTCCTTTCTTTGAAAATCTGCGAAAAAATTACAGTTGTCTGCAATCTTACCATAACGGTAGATACTCTTTTCACTACTGCGGTAGTCTTTACAATAAGGATCTCCTGTCAAGAGCAGCCCGACATCTGGCCAGTATACCAAAGCCTTTAGGTTGTAATAGGGAAGCCATATGTCACACATATGTTCCATGCACAAGGCAATGGCCATAAAGGAGATGTACAGGAAAACAAGAAAGATGCCTCATGCTCACCAAATGATTTATAAAAAACAGTGCATACCAAGATTACATGTTCGCTGTTCCAAAGGAGGGATGGGCCTCCTTGAAATTGATTACATGCATAGATCTGCAATCGTGGGACTCCACACATATCTGCTGACCTCACAAGACCCAAATGTAGTGAAAGTTTTGAAACATGAGGAGAATAAATATAAGATGACTTCTCTGCTTAATCTAGCAGAAGCATATCGGCATCAAGTAGAAAAAAATCAGGCAACAACTGAGTATGCCAAAAAACAAAAAGAAAAAATATAAGATGAAGGACCAGATGAGAAGGCAAGAAATGTGGAAAATGCATAAATATATTTGCACGTATGGAAAACTTCTGGAAGAACTTCATGCTGATCAGGATCGAATGCAGGAATGATTAAGAAGTGGCAAATTCAAACCAAGAGATGAAAAGCTAATATTGGCAGCCCAAGACAGTGGGTTACGTACACGCTGGTTTACAAAGTCCTTGAACATGTGGGAGAAACGGACAAATATAGGTTTTGTAAAACGGAATTGGAAACAGTCGCACACCTTGTTGCTGGTTGTGACATACTAATGGAAGAAGGACTATATACTGAAAGGCATAATAATTTGGCAAGACTGTTGCACTGGTGATTGTGCAAACATTATGGTACTGAAGTGGCTGAAAAACTCTGGAGACATGAGCCACAAAGCATCATAGAAAACGATGAAGTTTATATCACATGGGATCACCCATTACCAAAAGTTCAAAAGATAGATGCAAGAAAACCAGATATAGTGGCCCATGAAAAGAAGACAAAAGTAGCATTGATTAGTGAATTCACCACACCCAGTGATTACAGTGCCTTGTGTACAGAGACACACAAAGTCATAAAAAAAGAAGTTATGTACTCACCATAACATTCTATCTGAGTAGGTAAACTTCATTTGTCAGCAACCTGTGGGTTACGGATCCAAAACAGATCAGAGCCGGCAGCATACCAAGCAAAATGATCCGAGCTCCAAGCTCTTACCCATACTGTACTGCAACCTCCTTCCAATCCTCAGATCGAGTTTGCCACTCCATACATGATAGCAACAAACTAACTTGAGACCCCTAAACCAAGGACAAAACCTCTAAATCGTGAACTCTGCACATCGAGTGCAGTAAAAAATGCCAAGGTAAGGGGGAAGGAGGGGGGGCGGTTGCTGACAAATGAAGTTTACCTACTCAGATGGAACATTATGGTGAGTACATAACTTCTTTATCTGAAATAGTTAACTTCATTTGATCAGCAACCTGTGGGACAGAGTCCCCAGCTACTCGAAATCTTGGGAGGCCCTTAAGGAAGGATATTCCGGAGCACTGCAGAGCCAAAAGAAGCCCTTCCTCTAGACACCAAATCCAGTTTATAATGATTAATAAAGGTGTGAGAAGACACCCAGGTAGCCACTGAGCAAATGTCATCCAGGGAAATTCTAGACTAGAATGCTGCAGACGTCGCTATAGAACGTGTAGAATGAGCATGAACTTCTACTGGTTCTGGTAAACAAAGCTCTCTGTATGCTTGTAGGATACAAAGGGAAATCCACCTAGCCAGAGTCACCTTTGAAACTAGTTTCCCTAAAAAGGGTTTAGCAAAGGAAACAAAAAGTTGATCAGATTTGTGAAAGGCCGCCGTCCTGTGCAAATAAAAACGTAACTGCCCATAAACATCCAGCAAATGAAGTTAGTATTCCCCCTTTGTTCTGAAAATTAGGGAAAAAGACAGGCAAATTAATAGATTGATTAATATTTGTCTCAGAAGCAACTTTAGGAAGAAAGGATGGATTAAGTCCTGAGAGACGCCCTGTCCTTATGAAATACAAGGTATGGGGGTTTCATACAAAGAGCTTGCAGCCCCGACACTCTCCTTGCTGAAGTTATAGCTACCAGAAAGGCAGTCTTCCATGACAAAAACTTTAAGTCAACTGATGCCGAGGGCTCAAAAGGAGGCGCAACTAAGGCCTGAAGAACCGCAGTCAGATCCCACGGTGGTGATGGATTCCTAATAGGGGGTCACAGAAGAAAAGTGCCTTTCAAAAAGGTATTACAAATTCTGGCAGCAGCGAGGGAGCCTAAATTGTCTCCTACATGGAAATGAGAAATAGCCACCAGCTGTACCTTCACTGCAGAGGAGCTAGCTCCTTGCTGGAAGATATGAGACAAAGTCTAATACCACTGGGATTGGAGCGGTAAAAGGATCTAGATTTCTCTGTGAAGCCCAAATGGAGAAGCGTTTCCATTTGCTAGAATAAATTTTCCTGGTAGAGGATTTATGTGCCGCAACTAAGATAGATTTAACAGGAGAAGAGATACCGACAGTCCTAGCAATTAATGGAACTGGAGCAGCCAAGCTGTGAGCTACAGTCTGTCCAAATTCAGAAGAAGCATTCCCAAGGGATGACGAATTAGATCCGGAATGGGATCCAAGATCCAAGGTGGAGCTATGAGATGAGACCGTAGACAGGGGAACCAGAATTGACGAGGCCAGAATGGAGCTATGAGGATCAATCTGCTCCCCAACCGGTGAGCTTTCTGTAAGAACTTTATCATGAGCGGGAGCGGGGGATACGCATAAAGAAGGCCGGTGGTCAAGCATGAACAAGACCGTCTCTGGGGCTTTCCCCCATTGGGGGGATTAGAGTGAAAAACTCACTGCACTTCACGTTGGAAGGCGATGCGAAGAGATCGCAGCAAGGCTGACCCCACTTCAGGAAGATCTGTTTCGCAACACAAGAGTTCAGAGACCACTCGTAAGGAGACAGGATAACTCTGCTCAATTTGACCGACCCGGAATGTGCTTTGCTATCAGAAAGCGGTTGGTGGAGATTGCCCATTTCCAGACTCTCATGGCTTCTCGACAAAGAGGATAAGACTTGGTTCCTCCCTGTTTGTTGATATACCAGACCACTGACATATTGTCTGACTGGATTGCAATAGTTCCCAGAGGTAGATAGGCATGAAGGGCCTGTAACGCTAAAAGGACCGCTCTCATCTCTAGGACATTTATATGCAGAACGGTCTCGTTTTGGGTCCACGTGCCTTGAACAGTCCTGCCTGAACAATGCCCCCCCCCCAGGCGGGAGGTGTCCGTGGTCGCCATGGCTTGGGGTTGGGGCGCAAGTGACATCCTTCCTGCAAATTCCGAGATTGGAGCCACCACTTGAGAGCATTTCTGCGCACACTGCTCGGAGGGATCGGAAAATCTAGAGGTTGATGAAGAATCGACGAATGAACTAGCAACGTCCACTGTAAAATTTTCATATGCAGATGAACACAAGAGATCTGGTTGATAGCTGCTGCCATGGACCCTAAGGCTCTCAGGACTAATTCTGCAGGGGGTGCAGAGGACTGCAGGAGCACTAACACATGAAGTGTCAGGCTGTGTAGTCTGTCCAGGGTTAAGAATGCCCTGGCCTGGCAAGAATCTATTCTCGCCCCTATGAAGTCCAACACTTGAACAGGTTGAAGGGAAGACTTCCTTAGGTTTATGGTAATCCCTAGCCGAGGTGATATCCGGAGAAAGAAATCTTTGGCTAGCAAGAGTAGATGCTTGGTGGGGGCAGTGAGAAGCCAGTCGTCCAGGTACGGAAAGACCTGAATTCCCTGAAGTGTCAGGTGGGCCGCTACAACTGCCATGATCTTGGTGAACACCCTGGGGGCTGTGGTGAGACCGAAGGGTAGACCCTGAATTGATAATGACTGGTCCCTAGCCGAAAGCGGAGGAACCTCCTGGATCGCCTGTCCATCAGAATATGGTAGTACGCATCTTTGAGGTCTATCGAGCACAACCAGTCTTCCTCCCGCAGGAAGGGCAGGATGGATTGAAGCATGACCATCTGCAACATTTCCTTGGCAATGAACAGGTTCAGTGTAGACAAGTCGAGAATCGGCCTTAGGTCCCCCTGTCTTTTTTGACACCAAAAAGAACCTGGAATAGATGCCTGATCCGGATTGGTCTGGGGGTACCTGCTGGATGGCTCTTTTTTCTAGTAGTTTTTGTATTTCCAAGGCCGCGGCCTCCCTCTGAGTGGGTGGGACATCCGGGAGGCGCCTTGTGCAAGGGGGTTTGTTTATGAAGGGAAAAGAATCGCCTCTGGATATTACTCGCAGCACCCAACGATCTGTCGTGATGGACTCCCATTGGGCTCGGTGCATCGAAAAAAAACCCCGACTGCCTCCAGAGAGGAGCAGTTGGGTAACCCCTCAGGGTTGCTGCGTGGGTCGCTCTGAGAAAGGTTCACATGATCCGAAGTTCTTCGCCCCCCCCCCCCTCTGCAAATGGGCCGGCGTCCACCTTGTCCCCCTCTGCCTCTGGGGAAGAAGGAGTCCTGAGCATTCCGGGACTGCTGAGTTTTCCAGAACCACAGCTTCTTTTGCCCTCGCTGGTTCCTGGAGAAGGACTTTTGAGGGTTAGAGAAGCAGATCCTGATGGCTGACAGCGTCTTCCCATCTTTCTCGCTCCGGACAAGCGTATCGCAGACAGTCTTCCCGAACAGGATGGAACCGTCAAAGGGTGCGTTAGCGAAGAACGCCCTGAAGGGTTCCGAGAAGTCGCAAAGACAAAGCCATTAGTGATGCCTTAAGGCGATGCCGGACCCGCTAGCTCTAGCGGCTCACTCAGTGGATTGAGAGAGTAAACGCATGGACGCATTAGATATGGACTTGAGAGTGGCCATACGAGCCGAAAAGGTCCGTTTATCCTCGGCCGACATGGACTCTGGGGGAGACTCAGCGTACTCTTTCACGAGGTCCTGCTGCAGTCGAATTACGTGGGCCAAGCAATTCAGCACTCTTATAGTAAAGGTGGCTGAAGCAAAAGTCAGCTTTCCAGGATGGTCCATAGCCCTGGACTCCTTGTCTGGGGGGGGTGGACCGAGGAACTTTCTTGGGCGAGTTCCTTTTTTGTGGCCGCCGCCACCACCATGGCATCAACCGGGGAACCTTTGTTCCAAGAGGCTCTATCTGCTGGTGGACTCAGTATTTTGTTAGGTCTTTTGGGTATAGGCTCCACAGTGTCCGGTTCCCTCCATGCTCTGGTGGTGATAAGGTCCAAAAGAGGGTCGGCCGGGGGGGGGGGGGACACCCAAGAGGTAGATAGGCCTGTGTCAAATGCCTCCAGAAATACCGACTTGTCAGAGGAAGGTCTTTGGGTGGACCACCCCACCCTTCTGGTGAAAGATTTCCATAATGTCTCCAAAGGAGATGTCTTCGGGGGGCGAGTTGGGTGAACCTTCCCCTTCCTCCAAGTCTGTATCATCAGTGAGGGATTCGGGGGAGTCCAAGTGCCTCCTCTTACACTGGTGTTTGTGAGGGACCTCCTCGGGTGGACTCTCCGAGGAGGGCTCACAAATGGTTTCCTGTTCCTCCAAGGGAACTGTCTGGGGCACACTTGACACAGGCTGTCCCTGGGGGGACTGGATGATGGAAGACAAACTCAACTGCGAGGGAGCAGGGATGGACCCCGAGGACAGCGTGAGGGGTCTCGATCCTCCAGAGAGAAACCTCTCCACGACGCTGAATGCCGAGGGAGACCCAGCATCCTTGAAACTGGTAGTCGAGACCCTCGGATCCGACGAAGGGATCGGAGCCGAAACTGGAACGGTTGGACCCGACGGGATGGTATGCCCCGACCATAACGGAGCCGATGACACACTCAACCCCCCGGATCCGAAGCCCAACTCTCGGCTCCGAGAACTTGGATCCAAAAGCGGATCTGACAAACTCGAGGGCATGGCCAGCGTCGAGGCCGAAGGCACCATTGGCACCGACCCCCTGACTCTGGGGTTCCTCAGATCCATAAACACAGATATCCGATGGGGGATCAGAGAAGGAGCTATCGGGGCAAAGAAAGGAGCCAAACTCCCCGCACCGGGAAGGGGGGGGGGAGCCGGCAATACCCCCATCTGCATTTGGATTTGTAGAAACTTTCGCATTATCTGATCCAGGTCTGCTTCAGAGATGCTTCTGGTTGATCTGGAGGATGCCGCCGATGCAAAGACGACCTCGAGGGTGGTCTAGCCTCCTCCTCTGGCTCCAGAGAAAAATGTGGTGAATGGAGCTGAGGAGAGGATGGCCTGGGAAATTTTACTGGAGACAAAATAACTTTAGCAGGAGGAGCCATTGGATCTAACTTGGCCTGTCGCTTGCGGCCCCTCTCTCTATCTTTATCCTTATCTACATGTCTCTCTGTATCCCTGTGCTTTTCTTTAATTTTCTTAGCCTCTTTCTCTCCCTGTAGTAAGGTGGGAGGGTGAATCCCAGACAGGGGAGAAGGGCCAGAAGGCTGAACAGCCACAGCCGTGGCTGGTAAGGAAGCTGAAGAGGAAGAAGAAGCAGAAGTTAATTCTGCGGGTAGAAGACCTGCCAGAATCAACTTAGTCCTGCGATCCCGCAGGGCCTGGGGGTTGAAGGCCGCACAAATCTTGCAGCCAAAAGACAAATGGGCCACCAACAAGCAAACTACACCATCGGATGGAGACAGCTTGTGGCCACACTCTGTACACACACACACACACGATGGGCGGGAAGAGAGGCCTACACTAAATGAAAATTTTCAACTTTCAAAACACGAAAAACCCAATAAGTATCTAGGCCAATAAACAATTTACCTCAAAATTATCAAAAAAGACACACACAAACCAAGTTTTAGAGAAAAACCCTAACACTTGCCTGGAGCTCAAGAATCCCGTGCTGGTGAAGCCGTGGCAAATGAGATCTGGGGATTGGAAGGAGGTTGCAGTGCAGTATGGGTAGGGGGGAGGAGCTTGGAGCTCGGATCTTTTTGTTTGGTATGCTTCGGCTCGGATCCGTTTCGGATCCATATCCCACAGGTTGCTGATCAAATGATGTTAACTACTTCAGATTATCAGGATTTGCAGGTAGAAATGAGAGCAATGTGAAAGAAAGATACCCAGACATTTCCAATAGTAGGAGCAACGGGTCTTATAAAGAAGAATCTACAATTGTATTTACAGTGGATATAAAAAGTGTACACACCTCTGTTAAAATGCCTGTTTTTTGTGATATAAAAAATGAGACCACAAATCATTATAAAACTTTTTTCACCTTTAATGTGACCTATAACCTGCACAATTCAATTAAAAAACAAACAAATCTTTTAGGGGAAAAAATATAAAAAATAAAAAAATGTACAATAACCTGGTTGCATAAGTGTGCATACCCTTAAACTAATACTTTGTTGAAACACCTTTTGATTTAATTACAGCATTCAGTCTTCTTGGGTAGGAGTCTATCAACATGGCATATGTTGACTAGGCAATATTTGCCCGCTCTTACTTGCAAAAGCACTCCAAATCTGTCAGATTGTGAGGGCATCTCTTGTGCACAGTCCTCTTCAGGTCACTCCATGGATTATCTGTTGGATTTAGGTCTGGGATCACTGGGCCATTCCAAAAAGTACAGTTTTGTACCTACCATAAATGTAGATGTTCGAGGATCCACATTGCTGCAGTCCTAACTATTGGGTAGTCCGCTGTCCAGTCGGCCCGAATACCAAAGTATATGGCTGACGTCGGTCAGGGCGCATTAGACTGACGTCAGTACGTCAGGGTACTAATGCGCATGACCGACGTCATATCCTCAGTCTTTTCTTGCCCCAGATGTCAGAAGACCCTGAAAAGATAAGGCCAAAAACCAAAAACTCCCAACATACCTGCACCAAAATATATATATATATACAAAATACACAAAATTAGCAGAATATAACCTCACCTACACAACCACCCCTAAACACAGAGGGTAAGGAGGGAGGGTAAATTGGACTGCAGCAATGTGGATCCTCGAACATCTACATTTATGGTAGGTACAAAACTGTACTATGTTCTTCATTCCACATTGCTGCAGTCCTAACTATTGGGTAGAATCCCAAAGCAGAGGTAAGGAGGCTGGCAAATCATAAGGAAGCAGGAACTGACAACATGCCCTGCAAAATAGCTGTGGCAAAACCAGCCCTAGACTTAGAGTAGAGAGGAAGGTGATAATGCTTAGAGAAAGTATGCACTGAACTCCAAGTAGCTGCCTCCAAAATATCCTTAGTTGCCACCCCCCTCAGAAATGCTGTTGAAGTGGTAGTAGCCCTAGTGGAATGAGGCCTAATCCCAGCTGGAATCTCCTTGCCATGATGGGAATAACAAAATGTAATGCAACACCCAATCCATCTAGAAATAGTTTGTTTTGACACAGGCTTGCCCTGAGAACTCAAAGCAAAAGAAACAAACAACTGCTGAGACTGCCTAAAATCCTTAGTCCTGCTCAAATAATAACGCAATTGCCTGTGTACATCTAAAGTATGCAAAATCTTTTCCCCTTTATTTTGGGGATCTGCATAAAACGTAGGCAAATGAATAGTTTGGTTTAAAGCCACACTAGAAACCACTTTAGGCATAAAGGAAGGATTAGTGCGTAATGATACCCTATCCTTATGAAAAATCAAAAAGGCTCAACCGCCATAAGGGCCTGTAACTCAGAAACCCTTCTTGCAGAAGTAATGGCCAACAAAAGCAGTCTTCCATGACAAGTATTTCAGTTCAGCAGTAGCTGCAGGCTCAAAAGGTTGTAGAGTAAGTTTCTCCAACACAAAATTGAGATCCCAAGCAGGAGTAGGAGCTCTACGTGGGGGTCTTATATTCTTTGCCCCTCTAAGAAATTGCTTGAACAAAGGATGTGAAAACAATGGTGGGTCACAATCATAGTGAGCTGAAATTGCTGCAGCATGAATCTTAATGGAAGAGAAAGACAAACCTTTGTCCAATAACTCAGTAAGATATTGAAGAGCCACACTCAAATTAGGCTCTGAAATCTCCAAATTCTTTGCTGCAGTCCAAAATAAAAATCTCTTCCATTTTTCTGCATACACTTTCCTTGTACTAGGTCTTCTGGCTTCCATAATCACATTTAAAACTTGTTGAGGAAGTTGAGACCTGCTGTCTTTCAAAACATTATATGCCAGGCTGTTAGATGAAGAGAGTGAAGCTTGACATTGAGCAGACGACCGTCCTTCTGAGACAACAGATGTGGAATCAAGGGTAAAGGCCATGGAGGCTTCTTTACCAGACTCCTCAGTAATGGGTACCAGTGCTGCCGAGGCCAATCTGGAGCTATTAAAATCATCCTTGGTTTGTCTTGTCTGACCTTTAGAAGCACCTTTGGAAGAAGAGGCAGAGGTGGAAACGCATACACATGAAGATTTTTCCAACTGAAAGAAAGAGCATCCACTTTCCAAGCTGTGTGATGAAACCTCTTTGTGCAAAACTTTGGCAGCTGGTGGTTTAGTGGAGAAGCGAACAGATCTATGTCTGGAGTTCCCCAGGACACTGTCAACTTTTGAAATACATGAAGATCCAGTTTCCACTCGTGGGGATCCATGATTTGTCTGCTTAACACATCTGCTAAGGAGTTCTGTGCTCCGGCAGAAACCTTGCCTGAAGAGTTAGTTGCAAGCTGAGCGCAGTCTCCCATAAAATCATTGCTTGCCTGCACAATGGGTAAGAATGTGTTCCCCTTGTTTGTTGATGTACCACATGACAGTTGTGTTGTCTGTTAGAATCAACACCTGCCCTGGAAGAAGTAACTCCTTGAAAGCCATTAATGCAAACTGGACTGCTAACATCTCCTTCATGTTGATATGTAGATGCTGTAGTCTGGCAGGCCACTTGTCTTGTATCCACTTTCCATTTAGATGAGCTCCCAAGCAATGTCTGAGGCATCTGTCGTTAGAATTTGACTCGCCTCTGGTCGGGTCACAGAGAGTCCCTTGTTTAGGTGACATTCCTGAGCCCACCACAAAATTCCTTTTGAATGCAAGGTATTATTTGAATGACAGTGTCCAAATCCTGGCAGTGCTGTGTCCATACATTTTTGAGATACCATTGTAGCTTCCTCATATGCAGTTTGGCATTGGGAAGCACCAGAATACAAGATGCCATGAACCCTAAGGCTTGAAGGACTGTCCTTGCAGTCAGCCCGGACTGAAGAGATAGTTGATGGAAATAACTGGAAAGATTCTTTTGTTTGTCCGGGGTTAAAAGGCCATCTGGGCTGCTGTATTCAGTCTCACACCCAGAAAGCACATGTCTTGAGAGGGTACTAGACTGGACTTTATTTCGTTCACAGAATACCCTAGGCATCTTAGCACTGCTATGACATATTCCAAATGCTGTAGAAGGTCTTCCTTTTCTTGAGCCAGAATCAGGCAATCGTCCAAGTAAGGATAGATTTGAATTCCTTTTAGCCTGAAGTAAGCTATCACTGGAGCCAGAACCTTTGTGAATAGTCTGGGCGCAGTAGATAAGCCAAAGGGCAATGCACACAACTGATAATGAGAATTTCCAGCTCGCACACGCAGATACTTTCTGCAACTTAGTCTTATAGGCACATGAAGGTAAGCTTCCTTGAGATCTAAAGTTACCATCCAGTGATCTTTGCCCAGCAGAGGTAAAAGCTGTTGTAACGTCAACATTTTGAACTTGGGAATGTCCAGATAAGTGTTGAGGATAGATAAATCCAAAATTGGTCTCCACGTGTTCCCCTTCTTCGGTACTAGGAACAGGCGAGAATAAAATCCTAGGCCCCTTTCTGGCACAGGAACCGGCTGAATGGCCCCTATTTGGAGTAACTGAGAAATTTGCTTGTGAGCCTCTTGTCTTTGTAGAGGAGGAATGTCTGGCATGCCTTTGAAAGGAGGCAAGGTATGGAAATAAAACCTGTAACCGTGGTGAATGATATCCAGAACCCATCTGTCTTGGGTAATTAAATCCCAATTTTCTTTGAAAAGAGACAGTCTTCCTCCCAACGGTGCTGCCAGGCGAGAATGAACTGGCAGCTGAAAAGGCAGGTCATTGGGTCTGCTTACGAAAGGACTGACCCCTGCCCTCACCAGAAGTCTGAGCAGGGGAACTCCCTGTTCTAGGCCTAAAAGAACCCTGAGCTCTGCCCCTACCACGTCTAGACCTACCCCTAGACTGGGAATCATAAGCAGGATAAGTCCATCCTTTAGCAGGCCAATTTCTACTGAACTTCGGAGGCTGCACCTGCAAAAAATCTTTAACAGTTTGCATAGACTTAGCCTTGTCCTCCATTTTCTTCAAAACTGCTTCTACAGGCGAACCAAACAACACATCAGACTGCAAGGGAGCATCCAAAATCCGTGTCTTAACATGCTCAGCTAAATTCTGATCTCTCAACCAGGCGTGCCTACGAAGAACAGAACCAGTGGCAGCCACCCTGGAGGAGGCCTGCACAGCATCAAAACCACATTGCAAGGAATGTTTACCCACCTGTTCAGACACATGAACTAAATCCTGCAACTCTTTACACTCAATACCTTCCGCCAGAGCATCCACCTTAGATTTCAACTGTGAAAGAAGATAATTCTGATATTTTAACATGTGAAACTGACAATTCAACGCCCTCATGGCTAAAGTGGAAGAAGTATACACTTTCTTTCCCCATCTATCCAAAGCCCTTGCCTCTTTATCAGGAGGGACAGGATTTCTAACAACTGAGGCCTTCACACCTTTAGGCCCCTGAGAAACAGTTTCCGGGTCTGCCCTAGGACTCTTAAAAAGATACTTATGAGCTTCAGGCACCCTATAATACCTATCCGGTTTAACTGGGGCAGGAGGCAAAGAATCAGGATTCAGGAAGCCTCTGCAAAACATCTTCCACCACATTCAAAACAGGAGGTATAGCTAAAGGCCTATGCTGGGGTAAAACAAGAATTCCTAAGCCTTTTCCTGGAATCAGAGAAATCTTGACCTTCCCATTTAAAATGCTCCCTCATGGAATGCAGAGTCTCTGAAAATGAAAAATCCTCAGGAGGGAAGCTGAAGGAGTAGAATCATCCACATCAGAATCAGAATAAGGAGGGACTCCTGCAAGTCTTCAGCCGAAGACTCAGAAGCCTCCGAGCAATGCTCAAAACTCTCAAACTCAGGTTCCACCCTAGGCCTCTTATCAGGAGGGGCATAGAACCCCTTATCATAGTAATCAAATCCTCTGCCATTTTAAGCATATGTTTCTTAGGCAAAGACCCTGAAGCACTAGGAGAAACCCCACTGAAGCAAAACTCGGCCTGCCCCTCAAAGCAGCCTTGGAAACAGAAGGGAGGCTCTGACCACCTTAGGAAGAGAGGGAAGAACAGCCACCTGAGAAGCCCCTCAGCCTGGCCTACTTCCTGAGAGGAGACATCCTGTAACAGTAAAGTCTCTCCTGAGACTCCAAAGAAACACCTGGCAAAACCTCCGGCTCCACTGAGCCTCTAAAGAACCGGCGTCTGGGACTGTCGGTTCTTCCACTCTAGGCTTTGCTGTTTTGTCCTTGCGTTTTTTAGCGAAGCGTCGGAGCATCCGGCGGCATTTTATAATTACAACGCTTCCCAAACACTAACCTGGCACAGTCTAACCTTCTCTTAATAGTGCGTTTGTTAAATCTAGCACAAGAGCGGCATCCAACAACGTCGTGCTCAGGCCCTAAACAAGGTATACACAAAGTATGGTAATCCCTATGAGGTATCTGTTTCCCACAAGAAATACAGTTATTCACTTTTTCTGACATCCGGTTAAATACTGAGGCAAGAAAAACCAAAATATTCCCCAACGGGGTACTTAGCCAACTTTGATTCGGTCTGAAACTCTGGCTTCAGAAACTTTCAGAACGCCAACCTGCACTCGCAAAATTGCTTCTGCATCGGACCATGCGGCAAAAAAAGACTGAGGATATGACGTCGGTCATGCGCATTAGTACCCTGACGTACTGACGTCAGTCTAATGCGCCCTGACCGACGTCAGCCATATACTTTGGTATTCGGGCCGACTGGACAGCGGACTACCCAATAGTTAGGACTGCAGCAATGTGGAATGAAGAACATCTTTAATTTTCTTCTGGCGAAGCCATTCTTTTGTTGATCTGGATGTATGCTTGGGGTCATTGTTGTGTTGAAAGGTGAAATTCTTCATCTCCAGCTTTTTAGCAGATGCCTGAAGGTTTTGGACCAAAGTGACTGGTATTTGGAACGGTTCATAATTCCCTCCACCTTGACTAAAGTCCCAGTTCCAGCTGAAGAAAAGCAAGCCCAAAACATGATATTGCCACCACCATGCTTCACCGTGGGGATAGTGTTCTTTTGGTGATGCGAAGTGTTGTTTTTACGCCAAACGTACCTTTTGGAATTGTGGCCAAAAAGTCCAACCTTGGTCTCATCGGACCATGACACATTTTCTCACATGCTTTTTGGGAGACGATGTATTGTTTGCAAATTTTAGCCGGGCCTGGATGTTTTTCTGTGTAAGAAAAGGCTTACGTCTTGCAACCCTACCTCATAGCCCTGATATATGGAGAACACGGGAGATTGTTGTCACATGCAGTGCTTGCCAGAAATTCCTGCAGCTCCTTCAGTGTTGCTGTAAGTCTCTTGGCAGCCTCCCTGACCAGTTTTCGTCTTGCCTTTTCATCAATTTTGGAGGGATGTCCAGTTCTTTGCAACGTCACTGTTGTCCCATATTTTCTACATTTTTTGATATCGGTCTTCACTGTGTTCCATGGTATATCCAATGCTGTGGAAATTTTCATGTACCCTTCTCCTGACTGATACCTTTCAACAATAAGATCCCTTTGATGCTTTGTAAGCTCTCTGCAAACCATGGCTTTTGCTGTAGCAGACAACTGAGTAAATGTCAGGAAAATCCTACAAGGACAGCCGAGCTTTATTTGGGGTTAATCAGTCTCTTTAATTGATGGCAGGCGTGTACCCAAGAAGGCTGAATGTTGTAATTAAATCAAAAGGTGCTTCAACAAAGCTTTTTGTACATTTCTTATTTTTTATATTTTTCCGCCTAATAGATATGTTTGTTTTTCAACTGAATTGTACAGGTTATAGGTCACATTAAAGGTGTGAAAAGTTTTGAAATGATTTATTGTGGTCTCATTTTTTTATATCACAAAAACCTGTTATTTTAACAGGGGTGTGTAAACTTTTTATATCCACTGTAGGTATTTTACCAATACATGTAACCCCATTAGAATGGCAAGAGTCATTACTGGGCACATTGTGGGTGCTGCGAAAAGCATTTTTGGCTGACATCAAAGATTGATCAATACTAATTTCATGAACTTTAAAAGTACTTTGACTTAGAAATGGGGTCCATTCTCATCATGGTATTAAAAACCCAAAAGATTTAGAGAAATTTAAAAAGAAAGAAAAGTACATGCCATCCTCAAAACTGAAAAGCCCCAGGAGGAATGTCCAAGGAGACATAGAGGTATTAAGTACATTCAGAAAGAGAAAAGCAACAGGGGGAGGAGGGAGGGAACAAATACTGCAACAGTAAAAAGAAGGACATTTACTATTGTGGTAAGATTTTACACAACTGCACTCGCAACTGTACCATCTATTTCCAGGTCCCCTACAGAATTTTGAAGCTTAAAACTTTTAACTTCATATGATTGAAGACCATATTTGTAGGCTTCTGAGCCCCCAAGCCCTTCTGTGTTTGAGGGAAGCCTTCTAGCTTGTTTTTTTTTTTTTTCTTGTAACTAGCCAGTTTTCTAGTTTCAGCACTCAAATCTGTTTCTTTGATCTCAGCACTTGTTCAGAAAAAAAAAAAAAAAAAAAAAATTTCATCTGCTTTTACTCTACTTGTGTTTTACCTACTTCTTTTTACTTTTGCATCATCTTAAAATACTCAATTGTATTTATTACTGCTTGGTGTAACTCATTCTAAGCCTTTTGGTTTAAACACTTGGGCTTCGGACCAGTTAGTTGTTTTGCACTGAGAGGTTTGTGGTCTGCACTGTTGTGGCAGAACAGGTAGCTTACATCCTTCTAGGTTGAGAACTGCTGATTGAGGGCTCAGTGTCTGTTATTCTAAAAGTGTATTAATTCTGGTTTAAGCACTTGGGCTTTCAAGCCAGTTATTTTACATTAAGAGGGTTCGTGGTCTGCACTCTTGTGGGAGGAGAGGCTGGACTCTGCCCTTCTGAGCTGGGAATTTCTGGTTAAAGGCTTATAGTGCATGCATATCTGAACTGTTTCTTACTGAAGTTGGTGCGCCTTGTTTGCTGTGGCATAGACTGGATTCGGGCCTGCTGGATCTAGCTTTGTTTGTGTAACTTGAGCACTAATCCAGACATTCTCTAAAGTATTCAATGGTATTTATTACTGCTTGGTTGTAACTTGATTAAAGTGTAGCTATCATTCAAGTCTTTTGGATTAAGCACTTGGGCTTCAGACCAGTTGTTTTACATTAGGAAGGTTTGTGGCAAGCACTGTGGTGGCAGGACAGGTAGCTTTCATCCTTCTAAGTTGGGAACTGCTGATTGAGAGCCCAGTGTCCAAGTGTATTAGTTCTGGTTTAGGCACTTGGGCTTCAGGCCAGTTATTTTACATTAAGAAGGTTCGTGGACTGCACTCTTGTGGGAGAAGAGGCTGGACTCTGCCCTTCTGAGCTGGGAATTTTCTGGTTAAAGGTTTATAGTGCCTGAATATTTGAACTGTATCTTACTGAAATTGGTTCACCTTGTTTGCTCTAGCATAGACTAGATCCAGGCCTACTGAATCTAGCTTTGTTTATATACTTGTTGTTTGTTTGCTTGTTATTTCCCTGGAAGCTAATTCACCTAATGCAACTTCTCAGCTTCTGTGGATCACTAGTGATATCTGCATTGCTTACTGTACTTATTTCCTTGTTTCACTTGAAAGAAAGTTACTGTTTGTCGTTTTGCATTTAGTTACTTGTATCACATTGCACTCAAGTTACCTGGCACTTGCTCACTAAAGCAATTATATAAGTCAGCACTAAAATTAAAAGCACTACACCCTCACTCCCCACTGGCCCTTGTTTTCAATTAAGGATTTCCCAATATTATTCTAGCATGTCCAAAGGTCAGTTGTCAATCTCCTCTCCGGTCCAGCTGGTGAATCTGGGAATCTTGAGGCAATGTTATAACTGCCTCATGTACACAGACAACCCTCTCCTCCTCCCACATAACACAAATACTTGCGAGGGATGCAGCTATTTAGCCAAACTGGAGGCTGAGCTCTCTCAACTCAGGACTGGCAAGACCAGACAGGAGGAGAAGGCAACTACACACACCACAAAACCAGCCTCACATAATGCTACCACTCCAGTGAATCAAACACATAAACACACAAAGACATACTCGGAGGCTCTGAGTAAAAATTTACCTAAACAGCAGAGGCCTCCAAAGCAGACACCCAAACAACTGCTACCTCAAGACACCCCACAAGCAACACATAAACCACAAAAGCAGTGTGCAAAGCAGTCACAGCCCTTAAGGCCAAATACAACACCAAACATACTTGTCATAGGTGACTCCATAGTCAGACACACTGGCGTCCCACTCACCAGGCTGAACAAGGAGAGGGTCACAGTAAGCTGCCTATCGGGCTAGAATCCGCCACATAACACAAGCACTGGGTCACTCCACAGCAAGTACAAATATGACACAGTCATTGTCCATGCTGGTGTGAGCGACCTGAGGCGTACCTCCCTGGACTGCATGAAAAGAGACATAGAGGAGCTCTCTGATTATGTAGCCCAGGCAGGTATGACCCTAACCCTGAGCAGTATCCTTCCTTCACCAAGAATGATGCCACAATATAGAGACAAGATGATCAGCTTTAACAATTGGCTTAATGTCTGGTGTCATTCAAAGGGATCCAGTGTCTGTCTGCCTGGGATGACATGCTTGACAAGCCACGCTGCTTGCAAGGGGCGGCTTGCACCTGTCACCCTGGGATTCGGATATTGGCTAAGGCTCTTGCCACCCCATAGTGCCTTTTTAGGCAAGGCTCAAATTCTAAACCTACCACCCTAGAAAACAAAAATGGGAAGAAATTGAGGGTAATGCTGCTCAATGCCAGAAGTCTAAATCTCAAAATGCACGCACTCGAGGCCCTTCTCAGTATGGAGAACATCGATGTCTGTGCTGTAACTGAAACCTGGTTCAAGGCTCCTGAGAGCACCCGGCACTATTAGGTTTTACCTCATATCATGCGTTCGGCCCCAAAACCCGGACCACTCCACAAAAGGAGGGTGTATCCATATTCATAAAGGATACTCACACCTCCAGGTTGGTGGCAACGCATGAAGCTTGGAAACCATCCAGGTGCAACTAACAATAGGCAAAACTGCTCTACAAATTGTAGCATGCTACAGGCCACCCTCTCAAACTCAGGAACCCCACACAGCCTTCCTGAAGACACTGGAGGGTATAAATGTATCTCCAAACACCATCATATTGGGTGACTTCAACTACCGAATATAGACTGGGAACATTACTCAAGCCCTAACTTTCTAGCCCAACGGTTCCTGGAGTTCATAAATTCAAATGCCATGGAACAGCTAGTCACTGTTCCCACGAGAGGAGAAAATATACTAGATCTCATTGTCACAAACATGGGGACAAAATGCTCCACACGGAAGTATATCCCTCATTGGTGAGATCTGATCATAAACTAATCTCACTGGAAATCCACATCCCGCCCACCCCAAACAAAAGACCATAGTGAAGAACTTCTCTAAAGCAAACTTCACACTACTCAAGACTGGTGTGGTATCCTTCAAGGCCCCTGAGTCAGAGGAAACCACAACCCAAGCTGGAAGCCCTTACAAATGCCTTCTATGAACACCTCCAGGACTGCATGGATCAGGCAATCCCAAATAAAACCAAGACTCTTTCCACAAAGGGCAAGCGTCCAGTCTGGTGGACCCCAGCCATTAACAAACTTTACAATAAGAGGAGAAAGCTATTACATGATAGAACAAAATCCATAAAGGAAGTCACCCCTGATCATTATTAGTAAAAAATACGAGCACTCATAAAATCAACTAAGGCCAATTTTGAGAGAAAAATTGCCATGGATTCAAAGGACAATCATAAGGCCTTTTTCAGCTATGTTAGGAACCTGGGTGGAAACTCACAGATATGCTCAGAATTAGTCCAAAATGATACAAAAATCACTGAACCCACAGACATTGCCAACATACTGGCAGACAGGTTCAGTGCAAACTTCACCCCTCTCCCCTAAAGGAGAGATAACTATCCCAGCCGAGTGTAGCCTCCCGGACATCTCAAATGCGCAGGTGAAAGCTGCTCTCTCTAAAGCTAAAAACACAGCATCAATGGGACGGATGGTGTCCCCGGCTGTGTGCTACACGAGCTAAATGAGGAATTAAACCCGCACATAAGGCAGCTGTTTAATCTCAGCCTTACCACAGGATACGTGCCCAAGGAGTGGCGTGCGGCAACTGTGGTCCCACTCCACAAAGGTGGCGCCTCACGGACCCTGGTAATTACGCCCCATAAGCTTAACAAGTCTAGTCTGCAAAGCTATGGAGAGGATCATAATGGAGCTCATAAACAAAGATATAGGGGACTTGCAGACATTGGACCCGACCCAGTTTGGCTTTGTCAAGGGAAGATCATGCCTTTTGAACTTGGTGACTTCTTGAAATAGTCACCAAGGCCATTGATGAGGGAAAGGCAGTCCATACAGCCTACCTTGACCTTGCAAGGCTTTCGACACAATACCCCACTCGGGTATTGTAGAAAAACTTACCAGCTTAAATGTAAACCCATATGTCACAAGATGGGTTGCAAACTGGCTTAAGGACAGAACCCACAGGGTTAGAGTTGCTGGCGCTGTGTCAGACTCCAAGCCGGTCACAAGTGGTGTCCCACAGGGCTCGGTCCTTGGCCCCTATTGTTTGGCATCTACTTCTCAGAAGTACAGGCCAACATGGGAGGACTTTGGCTGACAAAGTTTGCAGATGACTGCAAACTGGGCGCCATAGTGGAAAGTGCATCGGACACTGATATCCTTCAGAAGGGACTCACGGAAACAGATAGCTGGTGCCAGAGCCATGGCCTGAAGTTAAACGCCAAAAATGTATAGTTATACCCTTCGGAAAAACAAGGTAACCCCAAGCTACCATATAGGTGGCAATCCACTAAGCACAGAAGAGGTTATCAGGGACCTGGGGACCCAGGTTGACAGTGGCCTTTCTTTTGACACTCACATTGCTAAAGTGGTTAGAAAGACCTTCTACATTGCCCATCTGATCATGAAGGGATTCACATCCAGATCTAGTGAGGTCATTGTTCCCCTGTACTCTTCACTTATCAGACCAATGATCGAGTACAATGCCCCATTCGGGATGTATCTCACCCGACATCTGCAGCAATTGGAGAGACCCCAAAAGTTCCTCACCAAAAGGATAAAGGGACTCCAAAATCTGTCATATGCTGCCAGATTGAAGAAACTCCAGCTCTATTCAGTCGCATACCGTCTGCTCAGAGGTGACATGTGCCTGACATACAAGGCCATGTCCAACCCGGAATTAATGGACATGCTCCACCTCAAAAATCCAAATCCACCAAAACCACTAGAGCAAGCGACTTAAACCTTAGCACGGATATAAATAGGGCGTGCTGGAGGGATAGATTTATCACTCAGAGACTCCCTATGCTGTGGAATAAAATCCCGGTCCATGTGAGGCAGAGCACCTCGCTGACTCTGTTCAAGAGAAATCTAGACCTGTGGATGGGAGATCGTAGGTTTACCCCGGGAATCATCTCTGGGTCACTGCTGGACAGAGGCACAACAAACTAATGGGCACAGTATTTTTTCATATAAGGGGTGGCGTAAGCCACAATAATTTGGGCTAGGCTTATAAATGCCTTAGGGCAGATAGCCTAGTATAAACCTATGAACCTATGAACCTATGAACCTATATGATCGAAGTTTTAAAACTTCGAAATCCTGAATGGAGATCGGCATACAGTGTGGAATGGAAGCTTTCCCTTTTCCTCACTGTAGTGCGATCTCGGAGTTGGTATATTTAAGTAGCAGAGGGTGTGGGGGGTGCAAGGGGGCTTGCCCCCCCTGCAAAACATTTTTTGTGAATGTGTTGACTGCTGTTTTGGGGGGAGGGGGTTCTTAATTTCGAGATTCCAAGATCTCAAGGTTCAGAATTCGATATTCTGAACCTCGGGATTTTGGTCTTTCGAAATTAAGAAGTGAATCCATCCTTCCATATTACTGTTGCAGTATTTTTTACAATAAGGAAAGTACAAAAGCTCAGGACGAAAGATGGGAGGAGGAAGGACCAGCAGAGCCCTCAAGAAAACTACATAGGATAGCCCTTGCAAAACCAGCTCTTAGCCCTAAAAACAACATCCAATTTATAGTGCTTTGTAAAAAGTATGCACAGTCCAAGTAACTGCCTCAAGAACAGAGTTAGTATTCAAACCTCTGAAAAAAGTACCAGCAGAAGCCACAGCCCTGGTAAAATGAGCTTTAACAGAAGAAGGAAGGCCATTCCCATGAAAGAAATAACAAAAAGAAATGGCTTTAGATAAACAATGGTTTGCTTGGAAACTGCCAAACCAAAGACCTACAATGAAAGAAACCAAAAGCTGCTCAGACTGACAAATGGCTTTAGTTTTATCAAAATAATATCCGAGTTGTCTGTGCAAATCCAAGGAGTGAAGAATGTTTTCACTAGCAGATTGTGGAGAAGGTAAAAAGTGGGCAAATGAACAGACTGATTCAGAGACAACTCATTAACGATACTGGGCATGAAAGAAGGATTAGTATGAAGAGACACCCTGTCCTTATGAAAAATCAAAAAAGGAGTAACAGCCACAATGGCTTGCAGCTCAGACACCCGTCTAGCTGAGGTAAGGGAAAAAGAAGAAGAGTCTTCCAAGAACAATATTGGAAGGAAGCTGAAGCTACAGGCTCAAAAGGAGCCAGAGTCAATTTATCCAAAAGAAAATTAAGGTCCCAGGAGGGAGAAATAGGTTTTCTGGGAGGTCAAATGTGAAGGATACATTTAAAAAGTTGTTGACCACAAATCTAGAAGCCAAAGGGGGAGTCATAAGCAGACAGGCAGAAATAGCTGATAGGTGGGCTTTAACAGAAGAATATGTAAACTCAGCATTGAGCAATTTCCACAAATAAGAGACAACCAAAGGAACTTCTACAATAAGTGGATCCAGGTTATGAGAAAGACACCAGACAGAAACTCTCTTCCATTTGGGTAAATAAGATTTTCTGGTAGTGGATTTCCCAGCCTACTGCAGGACTCGAAGCAGGTCCTCAGAAAAAAAATGTGCCTAAAAGGGATCAAAACCCTATCACCCACAATGCCAGCTGAAGAGTGGACAGGTGAGGATGGAGGAGAGACCCCTTGTCTTGAGTAAGTAAATCCACCCTGTGAGGTAACTTGTGATGATTGCCATTGGCTAAATGCAGAAGAGGGAACCAATGCTGTCTGGGCCAAAAGGAAGTGGCCAGCAACATTTTGGGGGCATCCTGTTCTATCTTGAACAGGGCACTCAGTAGGAGAGGAAGGCGAGGGAAGGAGTAAAGAAACATCCCCTTCCCAGAAAAAGATAAGGCGTCCACCTTCCAATCAAGAGTCCATGACACTCTGGTGCAAGAGAGAGGAAAATGTCTGCTCAGAGGGGAGGAAAAAGATAGACTTGAGGAGTGAGTACCCCAATGGTGGACAATTTCCAGAAACACATTTCTGAGAAGCATCCACTCATGAGTCTGTGTCATGGACCTGCTCAGAGAATCTGCCACAGTGTACTGTGCTGAAGGAATGTAAACTTTCTGAAGGGTCACCTGATAGTGGACAGCTAGATCCCAAACCCAAACAGCTAGTCTGCACAGGAGATAAGATCTTGGCACCCCCCCACCCCCGCTTGTTGATATATACATCACTGTGGTGTTGTCTGTGAAGACTGAGAGGCATTGGAAGGAGAAGAGAATGAAAAGCCTGAAGAACCAGGAGATGAGCTCTCATCTCTTTGGTACTGATGTGTCCTTTTGTTGAAAGGACAAATGGCCCTGCACTTTCAGAGGACTGAAGGAGGTCTCCCATTCCACGTTGGTGGCATCTGTAAAGAGTTTCTGAGAAGGGACTGGAGGTCAAAAATGAAGCCCTGGGTTGAGAAACAACTGATGAAGCCACCACTGGAATTCCAGCTTGAGACATGGGAGAAGGGAATCAGAAAATCCAAAAGATGAGAATGTGCCAGACTGACATTAGGAACCACTGTAGCTTTCTCATATGAAGCTTGACCTGGAGAAGCACAGGGATGGTGAACGCCATGTATTCCAGAATCCTTAGAAACTCTCTGGCTGTAATGGAGTCCAGAGGTAGAAGGGACTGAAAAAAAGTAATCCGAGTTAAAGCCTTGGGAGGAGGCAAAGACACCAGCATTGGAACAGTCTGGAGTCTGCACCCTATAAAAACATCCTGAGAAGGAGTCAGGAATGATTTTTGAAAATTCACTGTAAACCCTAGGCTTTGCAGGAAACAAATATCAAAGTGAAGATGCTGAAGTAAAATCGATGGAGAAGAGGCCTGAATGAGAAGGTCATCCAGGTAAGGAAAGATCTGGATTACTCTCAATCTGCAAAAAGCAAATCACAGGCGCGAGGCATTTGGTGAAGACCCTTGGGGCAGTAGAGAGACTGAAGAGCAAAGCAAAGAACTGAAAATGCAAGGAAGAACAAAGAAACATAAAAACTTCCTGAAAAGGGGGTGAATAGGGATATGGACAGCGTCATCCTTGAGATCCACGGAAACTAGAAAAACCTGAGGGAGAAGAAGAGGGAACAAGGTTTGAAGGGATAGCATCCGAAAAGAAGGAACTTTCAAAAAGGGGTTTAGCTGAGAAAGATCCAGAATGGGTCTCCAACTGCCTTCTTTCCTGGGGACCAAAAACAATCTGGAATAACCCTCCCCCCTTTAAAAATTTGGAACTTCTTGAATTGTTCCTTGAGACAACAGGCCCCAAAGCACCTCTAGAAGTAAGGGCAGCTGTTCCTGAGGAGGCTGAGAAATTCTCAAAAAGGGGGAAGAGATTTCCAAACCATATAATACTCCCCTGGCGAATTATGGATAGAACCCAAGAATCCTGATTGATTTTTAACCAAATGGGAAGGGACAGGAAAAGACAAAAAGAGAGGGAGGCTTGTTAACCAGCAGATGAACAAACATCCAGACAGACTACTGAAGATGGCATTCAGACTAGCAGTAAAGAAGTTCTGAAGATGGGACAGCCGTACATCACGTACCCAGCTATGCAGGCAGCATACGTGTGACGTACAGCATCCTTATTACAACCTAAAGGCTTTGGTATACTGGCTGGAAGTCAGGCTGCCCTTGGCAAGGGATCCCTATTGTAAAACATACTGCAACAATGATATGGAAGAACATATAATTGTAAATGAACAGAATGATTCAAGCTTGTTTTGGATGCATCCTTTGGAAGGAAAGATGCATCAGTTCTGATAGAAACCCTGTCCTTAAGGAAAATCAAATAGGGATATTTACACAAAAAAGCTCTTGAGATCTTCAAAGTTATGGAAGTGCCACTGCAGAAAATACGAAAATTTGAAATTGCTAACATTTGAACTTTGATAGTGGAGTAACTAGAGTCGTTGTGAAAAAGTTCAGACAAGAATTCCAAGGTGGACAGAATGGGTGCAGAAAACTAGTCCAAACAGAAAATCATTTCCATTTGCTGTAATGTATCATTTTAAAACCCTTCCCCTTTAAGCAGCTAGAACTTCTTGAACTGTTCCTTGAGACAACAGACCCCGAAGCACCTCTGGAAGTAAGGGCAGCTGTTCCTGACGAATGCCCAAAAAGGTGGAAGAGATTTCCAAACCATATAATACTCCCCTGGCGAATTATGGATAGAACTTAAGAATCTTGAGTGATTTTTAACCAAATAGGAAGGAGCAGAGAAAGAGAGAGAGAGGCTTGGTTACCAGCAGACAAACAAGTGTTCAGACCGATGACTGAAGATGGCATTCAGACTGGTGGCAAAGTTGTTCTGAGGATGGTACATCACCTTTATGACCTATGCCATGAGGGCAGCATACATGTGATGTACAGCATCCTTATTACAACCTAAAGGCTTTGGTATACAGGCTGGACGTCGGGCTGCCCTTGGCAGGGGATCCCTATTGTAAACCAACAGTGGTATGGAAGGACATATACTGGTAAATGAACAGACTGATTCAAGTTTGCTTTGGATGCATCCTTTGGAAGGAAAGATGCATCAGTTCTGAGAGAAACCATGTCCTTATGGAAAATCAAACGGAGATTTACATGAGTGTCTGTAATTCCAAACTCCATCTGGCTGACATTACCGCCACTAGGAAAATTTTTTTCCAAGTCAGATATTTAATGACCACTGTGGTTACAGGTTCAAAGGGGAATTTTATCAGAGCTTGGAGCATGACGATAGTACATCACGGGGGGGACTGGTTCTCTAATGGGAGGATATAACAATAATGACCCTCTCAAAAAAGCTCTTGAGATCTTCAAAGAAGCTATGGAAGTGTCATTGTAGAGAATATGTAAAGTCAAAATTGCTGCCATTTGAACTTCGATGGTGGAATAATTACAGCCCTTGTGAACAAGTTCAGACAAGAATTCCAAGATGGAGAGAATGAGTGCAGAAAATTGGTCCAAACAGAAAATCATTTTCATTTGCTGTGATATATCTTTTTTGTGGCAGGTTTCTGGGAAGATGATATAACGTCAACACCTGTACTGGGAAGCCTGGCATCCCTGACTATGCTCAGAAATGGAGTGGGTAGCTTCACAGTGGTCTGGTCCAGGGGAGGCGATCCAGACGGGGTGAGATAAAACATCTGAATACTAACGAGCATCCAAGGAGGATGTACTAGTACGGACCAGGAAAGGGAACCATGTTTGTCAGGGCTAGAATGGGGGCAATGAAGATTCCTTTGGCCTGGCACTGTCTGGCTTTCTGAATTAATTTGTTCATGAGTATAAAAAGAGGTCTGTGGGCCAACTGTGGACCACGGCACCCCTCGGTGATTGACCATGTGTGGAGGGATCAGGGCAAAGTAACTGCTACACTAGACAAACAGGTTACAGCAAGGCTGATCCAGCTGCAAAAAATTGAAACTGCCACTGCTGGATTGATGGATGGCTCGTGAAGCATTAGGACAGTCCTGCTAAATTTGTCTGCCAGAATGCTGGAAGACCAAGGATGTCCGTTGCTATCAGAAAACAGTGTGAAGACATTGCCCACTGCCAAACTCTCCATGTCTCTTGACAAATTGGGTAAGAACGGGCCCCCCCCCCGTTTGTTGGTGTACCATGCATGCGACTACCATGTTGTCTATATGGCAATCACACCCTTGGTGAGGGCATCCTGGAATGCCTACAATGTTAAGAAGAATAGCTTCATCTTCAAGATACTGATGTGAAGATTGGCCTCTAAACTTGACCATGTGCCTTGGATCATCCTCCCTTCAAAATGCCCCCCCCTTGAAGGGACGTGTCTGTGACTGCTACTGCTATAAACTGCAGATCTGTATGAAAAGGTCATCCTTCTTTTATTGAAGGAGAGGTTATCCACCAATGTCTTGCCTGCAAATCTCCGTTAGTCAAATCTTCGCATGTAATGGATGAAAGTTCTGGGTCCATCCATCCACAACCCTTTTTCCTATTTTTTTTTTTGCACATGGGGTCGGAGTGTCACTTCAACAGTGGCAATCATCTAGAGCCAAGATTTACACTGCTGGCTGGCTAGTTCTGGCTCAGTAATTCTACCACAATACACACTCACATGCAGGCTTGCACCTGTGGCCAGTTTAGAGTGCCTGATCCACCTACTTCATTATCTTTGGAATGTGGGAGGAAACCGGAGCACACAAAAGGAAACTCACATGAACACACTGCACTGCTAAAGTCCACTGAAGCACTTTCATACAGTATGGGACACCAGAATCATTAGAACTGTGGATGCTATTAGACCTAGTAGACAAAGAATCAACAGTGCTGGAGGAGAGGGATGATGAATCAACTACATGGCCGTTAAACGTAAGGATGTGACCCTAGGGGAAGGAAGGCTGGTGATTTATAGTTGTGTTAAGGTGGCATCCAACAAATTCTATATTTTGGGTTGGTAACAACTGACATGTGGAAAAGTTTATTGTTACATAAAGGTCCGGTAACAATTGGAGCTCAAGTGATGTAGTAGCACATGCTCAGAAGCAGCAGTTAGAAACCAACTGCAGAGGTACGGGAAGATTTTGATCCCTAGTAGATGCAAGTGTACAGCTAATATTGCCATCATCTTGGGGAATACCCTTGGGGCTGTGGTGAGATTGAAGTGCAGGGCTCTGAACTGGTAGTGAATGGATCCCAGGCAGAAATAAAGGAATCTCCTGGAGCACTTCTCTATCTTCACATGATAGTAAGCATCCTGGAAATCTAATCATCTTTCCTCGGTAGAGGCAAGATGGAATGAACAGTGACCATTCCAAATTTTGTCTGTTTCACAAACTGATTCAGGTGACTTGAGCTCCAAAACTGGTCCGAGGTCCCACTCCCCCACCCCCCGGTCTTTTTTGGTACTATAAAGAACATTGAGTTGACTTTGGATTTTAATAGGTCTCGTCTCGGGGGACAGGGGGGATAACTGTTTTTCTAGCAGGTTAGAAATTTCTGTTAATGATGACTCACATATGTTGGGAAAGACTTTCTTTCTCATAGGAGGAAGAGAAAATGGAATAGAATAGTCTCTGAAATGATCTTTAGCACCCAATAAATTTTTGTTATGTTTTTCCAAGCTTGAGTGTGCAAGGATAAGCACCCCGACTATCTCCAGAATGCAGCAGTCAGCCAACTCTTCAGGGACGCTGATAGGAATTGTCAGTAAAAGGACCACAGAAGCCCTGGATATGCGGTCTGCCTCTTGGTTGACGTCCACTGGAATTTCCTTCACCGCTGCCATGTGGAGATCTATCACCAGGGGAGTCATGATAACTCTGCGACTTATGAAACCAATTTTTTCCCCAGCCCTCTGATTCTTACTGCATAGTCAGTCTTGCCATAATGCTGGCTCCTGGTCAGTGGGTCTTTGTTTTAGGTCCAAACCTGTGGAGCCATCGTATGCGGTGTTGTTGAAGGCCATCTTAAAACCTTGCTCAAAATCACTAAAGATGCAACCACACATCATCGTACTGTAAAACTTGTGCCTGCCGCTCTGGCCAAATCATCAGCTGCATTAGAAAGCATTCACATGGCCACATTAGAAGCTGAGTGTAGAGTAGAGAGCTGGGAGTCCATCTTCTGAGCATCCACAGGAAATGCTCTGGAGAGAGACTTGGACAGCCTTCTTAGTCAAGTCTCTCCAAAACCTGATGATATGAGCCAAGTAATTTGGTGACCTAAGGGCAAAAGCTGCTCAGAAGTTAAGCCCATTTCCTGAACTTGTCCAATTCCCCAGACTCTCTTTTAGGCAGACATACAAAGGAACTTTCTTTGGGTAATTCCTTTCTGGTGGCTGTTGCTATGACCGTAGCATTCACTGGTGGATCCTTGCTTCAGTTTTTCCTGTCCACAAAGTTGTTAAAATCCTATCCTGCTTCTTGGGCATCATCTCCAACACATTAGGGTCCCTCCATGCCTGCTGCGCCAGGAGGTTGATAAAGAGGATCAACAAGTGTACCACCCAGGACGATGCTAACCCGGAACAGACTCGTTCAGTTAGGGATCCTCAGTGGATCATTCCCTTCATCTAAATCTGTATCCTCCATGAAAGACTCGGGAGAGGAGTCTGTGGGCTTTTACTTGCATGTCTGCTTCTTATAAACCAGTTCTAGTGGGAGGTCAGAGGTTGAAAATCAGACTAGAAGCTAACATAACATGTGTTTTCAGAAGCCTGAGGTCCCGAATGTCCCTGTCTGGCAGGATGATGAGAAGCAGTTAGATCTAGCTGGGGTGGATGGAACCGAGATAGATGAGAAAAAGCCTTTTCCATGGGAGTGCTCAAAACCTTTTCAAAAGCCTCGAAGGCCAAAGCCACTGCAGGAATCAATGGCCTCCAAGAATCTGAAGATGAGAGAGCCCTCTTCACTGATGCCCATGGCCCTGAGGCAGATCTCAGATGGCACGATCTAGTGCAGATCTCCCGAGGGAAAGAGATGGCTATGAAAACCTCAGAGTCAAGCCATTCCCTCAGAACCCAGCAATGACATTCCAATTCAGAGTCTCTTCCTGATCCAAAGGCATCAGAGTCGAAAGAGGGAAGAAAGCTGTCGGTGTTGAAGTAGATTGCCCTCTCAGCACCGGCATTGGTGTTTCAGAGTTAGCCGGATTCAACATTACCAGAACTAAAGAATGGACTGGGACAAGCAAAATATGTGGCAGGTTAGAATGTCCAATAGGTTCATAGGTAAGTACTAGGCAATCTGCCCAAGGGCATTTATAAGCCTAGCCAGAACGTGTTGGCTTTCGCCACCCCCCTTGGATTATTTCCCTGTGCCTCTGTCCAGCAGAGCCATTAGTTCCCTGCGCCCCTGTCCAGCAGAGCCATTAGTTCCATGCGCCACTGTCCAGCAGAGACAGTGCAGTGATCCCCGGGGTAAATTTTCTGTTTCCCATCTACCCATCAAGGTTTCTCTTGAAGAGTGTTAGTGAGGGACTCTGCCTGATGTATACTGGAATCCTGTTCCAAAGCATGGGGAGTCTCTGGGATAGGAATCTATCCCTCCAGCATGTCCTATTTATCGTTGTAGTGAGGTTTATATCTCTAGAGCGTGTGGCTCTCTGGGATTTGTTTTTTTTTAGGTGGAGCATGTCCATCAATTCTGGGTTGGACATGGTCTTGTATGTCAGGGAGAGATCACCTCGGAGTAAGCGGTATACAACCGAGTACAGCTGGAGTTTCTTGAGTCGGGCTGCATAGGGCATCTGTTTGAGGCCAGTAATCCTCTTGGTGAGGTACTTTTGCGGCCTTTCCAGCTGTTGCAGGTGTCTTGTAAGGTACATCCCAAATGGGGCATTGTATTCTATGATGGGTCTAATGAGTGATGAGCAGAGAGGCACAATAACCTCTTTTGTTCTAGATGCGAACCCTTTTGTGATTATGTGGGCCACAGAGAAGGATTTTCTAACCACCTTGGCAATATGATTATCAAAGGAGAGATTACTATCTACTTGGGTCCCCAGATCCCTTATTACATTTTCTATATTTAGGGGACTACCACCTATGTGGTAAGTTCACGGGTACTTTGTTTTTTCCAAGGGGATGACTATGCACTTTTTGGCATCTGGCTTGAGGCCATGCTTTTGACACTAGGTATCTGTCTCAGTGAGACCCATCTGGAGGGTGTCTGTATCAGCCAGAGAATCAATTATGGCCCCTAGTTTGCAGTCGTCTGCAAACTTGGTCAGCCATAGTCCTCCTATGCTTGCCTGTACCTCTGAGAAGTATACACCGAACAGGAGGGGTCCTAGGACTGAGCCCTGGGGGAATGCCACTTGTAACCGGTTTAGAGTCGAACGTAGAGCCTGCAACTTTCACCATGTGGGTTCTATACATGAGCCAGTTGGCAACCCATCTCGTGACGTAGGGGTTTATGTTCAAGCTGGTGAGCTTGTCTATAATACTATAATGGGGAATGGTGTTGAAAGCCTTTGCGAGGTCTAGGTAGGCTGTGTGGACCTCCTTTCCCTCGTCTAATGCCTTGGTAGCCATCTCAAAGAAGTCCACCAGGTTTAGGAGGCATGACCTGCCCTTAAAGCCAAACTGGGGAGGGTCCAAGGTTTGTAGGTTCCCAATGTCTCTGTTAATGAGTTCCATGATGATGCGTTCCATAGCCTTGCAGACCAGGCTAGTCAGGCTTATAGGGCGATAGTTCCCGGGGTCGGTTGTGGCTCCACCTTTGTGGAGCGGGATAACTGTTGCTGTGCGCCACTCTGTGGGTACGTAGCCTGTAGAGAGGCTGAGTTTGAACAGTGTGTTTAGGTGAGGGGTTAGTTCATTTTGGAGCTCTTGTAAGACACAGCCTGGGACCCTGTCCAGTCCCACTGAAGCTGTGCTTTTGGCTTTGGATAGGGCTGTTTTAACCTGTGTTTCAGTGACTGACGGGGCCCTACATTCTTCTGGTATGGTTATAGGCCCTTTAAGGGGTGAAGTTTACACTAAACCTGTCTGCCAGAATGTTTGCAATATCAGTCGGTTCAGTGTATTTTGTGCCATTCTGCACTAACTCAGAGCAGATCTGAGAGTTTCCACTTAGGTTCTTGAAATAGCTAAAGAACGCTTTGTGGTTAACTTTTGAGTCATTGGCAATTTTTCTTTTGAAACTAGCCTTGGATGATTTAATGAGGGATTGTAGTTTCTTGTAGATACTGATCAGGGATGTCTTTCCTTCTTGGGATTTTACTCTTTTCTGTACTAGTTTCCTCCTTCTATTGTATAGCTTGTTTATGGCAGGGGTCCATCAGACTGGTTTCCTTTTCTTGGAGGAGTGAGTCTTGGTTTTACTTGGGATAGCATGATACATGCATTCCTGCAGATGCTCACAGAGTGCCTTTGTAAAGGTTTCAGCAGCTTGGACAGCATTGTCCTTTAGCATGGGCGCTGTGAACCTTTCCACCTCGGTCTTAAGTAACGTGAAGTTTGCTTTTGAAAAATTTTTCATGGTGGTTTCCTTGATTGGGGGTGGGGGCGGAATGTGGATATCCAGAGTGATTAGTCTATGGTCTGATCTAACTAGCGAGGGGTTGACCTCTGGTGTGGAACACCAGTCACCCATGTTGGTGATGACCAGGTCCAATATGTTGTTCCCTCTGGTGGGAGTGTTGACCAGTTGATCCAGGGCGTTCGAGTTTATAAATTCTAGGAAGTGTTGGGCAAGGGAGTTGGTACTTGAGTAGTTCTCCCAGTTAAAGTCTGGGTAACTGAAATCACCCAGTATTAAGGTGTTTGGTAGGACCTTCATATTTCCCAGCGTCTCCAGAAATGCGGAATGGGGGTCCTGGGCCATGGTGGGTGATCTGTAACAAGCAAAAACAAAATCCAAGCCAAAGCAGGAGATAAAATGGGCATGTCATTAAAAATATTCCTCGTGGTCAACTCATAAGAGCCAGTCGCATGACTTCTAAATTTTGTGACCTTACTGACGAATTTAATATTATTATTCTTTTATTCAGTCAGAGAGGATACAGAATTACTGAACTATTTAAGTTAAGAGATGAGATTTTAAGCAGACGTTCTATTTCGTTTAAAGCTTTATTAGATTACCCTACTTCGTCAGTCACCACTGTCAATAGTTTTGACAAACAGAATGACATCAATAAACACATTATGTGTTCATTAGACATTAGTTCTGATGGGGGCCAGATTAGGCAAATTGTCACCAACAACTGGAGGATAATAAATGGCAACAATGACATACAAAAAATTCTGGGGAACCAACCTTCTTTTGTTTTTAGGAATCACAATAATTTGAAGAAAACTTTGGAATTTCATGATTTCAACCAAACTAATTTATATACAAACAAAGTTGGTATGCATTGTTGTCATACCTGCAACATGTGTAGGTTTATTTCTGAAGGTCCCTACATCAGGATAGAAACTATTGATAGAACCTTTAAGGTTCCAGGTTATGTTGATTGCAATTCTAAGGGGGTTGTTTACATTAGTCTGTGTTCAGGTTGCTCAGCTTTTTATGTTGGTATGACGACCAGATGTCTTAAAACTAGGATAAGGGAGCATATTTACAGCATAAGAAGCAGTGATGAAAACAGTGCTCTTTTTAAGCATTCAGTTGCCTGCACTTTTTTTAAAAAATTTTTATTCTCTGTTTTAGAAATTGTACATTCTGATTTAAGAGAAGGGGATTACAAAAACTATTTGGAACAACGTGAGACTATTTGGCAAATTCGGTTGAATTCAGATAAATTTCCGGGACTGAATGACACCATTAACGTAAAATGTTTTTTAAAATATAGGAAGTTACACGTTGACAAAGATAGTGACACTAGGTTCTTGCTTACTTAACTAAATAATGTATATTTAATAATATTTGCAAGTGTTTGTGTTTTATTAAATTAATTATTTTTAATTAATTGTTAATTATTTGTATGTAATTGGTGTGAATATTTAAGGGTTGTTGGTAGTGATTTTCTTTGCATTCTGAGGAAGTCTTGTGACGAAAGCGGGCATTAAAATTGAAGTACGCTATTGCTGTTGGTTTTTTTATCTCCTGCTTTGGCTTGGATTTTGTTTTTGCTGGTTATTTTGTGCTTTACTTGGTTTTTTTTTGGTTCTTTGAAGCAATGTCTGAAGCCGGAGATGAAGAATTATTGAACTTGTCGGTTCATCCTACACCGACATCAGAAGTTACAACTTTAAACAATTTATTAACTGCTACTTTATTGGATATACAGAGCTCCCCTAAGATTTTGGTCTCGAGAGCCAATGAGAAGGAACGCGCTGGCGTGAGACCCATTAGCGCCAACGGGGCAAACTCTTCCAGTCCTGATTCATCTTTCCAGGAGCTGGATACTGTTTTGGAAATAGCAGATAAACGCGAAAGGGATCATTGTCGAGTTGCGGCGTCTTCTCCGCGGAGGAAACCATTATCGGAAAACATTGCTGGTTGCAGGACAGTACAATCGTTCTTGGACGAGGTATTGAATCCATTTGGCAATACAGGTAAATTTTGCCAACCGCTTAACTCTGCAGACATTAATAACAAACGCGATCTCTTATTGAGGTTACTAAAGAGATACCGCTCATTAGATTTAGAAAACTGTTACTTCAAGCGATGCATTGAGTTGAGTATAGTCCCTAAGGGACTGAGATTTTTTAAATGCCCTAATGGTGTTACTGCTAACTTACCTTTTTTTAAAACTTTAACTAACTTTTTCAACAACGCTGGCATTGACTTTTTAAAATTGCTCATTGATAACAACTTTGGTAAAATGAGCGATTTAAGGGAGGAAATTGTGTCTGTTGAAAGCGAATTAAATAACTTGTTGGGTGAAATTAACGCCAGTGAATTTTTTGAGGTTGTTCATGAAGAGCTTGAGCAACACACGGCTGAAGTTACCAGCCGCAAACAACTTAAATTGACTCGTGATCTTACTTCTTATGAAAACCACAGTGCATACAGCAATTTTGCTAACAGAGGGAACGCTTCCACCATTAAAGGGAATTATATTCGTTCATCTACCTTTAATGCTTGGGGCAAAAGAAATTACAGTACTGTTGCTTCTGGGCTTAGTGAATCAGCACCATTAGGTGCTGAGCAGGTCATTGTTGAGAACGGTGACCATGCCGACTGCCAGCGGAGCACTAAAACTGTTAGTACCATTCTTGAAAATGAATGTATTGACAATCTTTCAAGCAATAGTGATGCTAATGTTGAGAAAACAGTGAATATTAATAACAATGATAAGGAAAGCATTGGAGACACTTTAAATGTTAACGGGTCAGTTAGACCTAAAGTCAGAACTGGGACAAACATTTCTGCTAACATTTCAACTGTTTCTTCTTCTTTTTTCAACAAGAGAACCAATCACAACAGCAGCAGGAATACTGTTTCGACCAGGAGTCGGACCTTTCTAGGGTCGAACTCATCAGGGGACGAGACTTAGATGGAATGTTAGATCAATTTAGTATTATTAACTTGACTGAGCATTGCTTTTCTGATTGTGAAGTTAGAATTTTAAAATATGGTTTGAATTTTATTCCAACTTCTAGGGCCAATTTTAGTAAAACCATTATTGACAAAGAAATTCACCAGAAAATTGAATTTATTTTATTTGATGAATTCTTTATCAGATAAAGAGCAAAGAAAAAAGGTTTTAATTAAACCCTCAGATTTTACCCCTCACCTGCATCATACCATCAAGGTCTTTGAGGAACAATGTATTCAGGACATTACCCGAGTTTTGAACAACAGAAGTTATACCACTAATAATTTGAACAGGGATGAAAGAATGGCCCTCAAAAATCTAAAATCACTTTGTAAAGATTTCAGATTTATGAAAAGTGACAAGGGGGGCAATATTGTTATCATGAGCCAAGAGGCTTACAACAATAAAATGTTGGATATTATTAATAACGGTGATGAGTATGAGATTATTAGCCTTCATGAAATTAAACGCAGGGTGCGTTTTATTCATTCTGAGTTATACGCACTTTTCATGACTGGCGATATTACTCTTGATATTTATGACTTTTGTACAGTTCAAGAGCCACGCATAGGGGTTATTTTTGGTATACCTAAAACACATAAGAACATAAATGATCCTCCCCTTAGACCTATTGTCTCTTCACCACATTCTGTAACTGAGGGAATTTCTCTTGTGATTGATGCTGTGTTGGGGCCTATTTTGGCTAGTGAAATTTCATTTGTTAAAGACTCATGGCATTTTTTAAGCAAATTTGGGTTATTTCTGCAGGATGGTGGCTTTGATCCCCTGAGGCACATTATTTTTACTATTGATGTTGTCTCTTTATATACATGCATTCCTCATAGTTTAGGAATAGATGCTGTTTGTGATTTTTTGCTCAAAAAGAATATTGGGTTGACTAGAAATGCTATTTCCACCATTAGGCTATTTTTGGAAATTATTTTGGAAAATAATTTTTTCTTATTGGGACAAACTTATTATAGACAAAAGAAGTGGGTGGCCATGGGGTCTCCTGCTGCACCAGCCTTTGCTAATTTAGTCATGGCTTGGTGGGAGTTTGAATTCATGCCTATTTTAAACAGGAAGTTTCACATTAAGTTTTATTGTCGTTTTATCGACGATTTATTTTTTGTAATAGCAGGAGATTCTTCCACTGTTGACATGTTAATTTCAGAAATTGATTCATCTTCTGATTACTTGAAATTTACCAAGGGGTGTGTAGGGTTGCAGGCCAATTTTTTGGATGTGTTTCTTTACTGGGATGAAATCGAACTCAGATTTCATAGTAGGATTTACCGTAAAGAAACTTTTACAAATGGGTACCTACATCACCTTAGCAACCACCCCAGGCATGTCATTAAAAATATTCCTCATGGTCAACTCATAAGAGCCAGTCGCATGACTTCTAAATTTTGTGACCTTACTGACGAATTTAATATTATTATTCTTTTATTCAGTCAGAGAGGATACAGAATTACTGAACTATTTAAGTTAAGAGATGAGATTTTAAGCAGACGTTCTATTTCGTTTAAAGCTTTATTAGATTACCCTACTTCGTCAGTCACCACTGTCAATAGTTTTGACAAACAGAATGACATCAATAAACACATTATGTGTTCATTAGACATTAGTTCTGATGGGGGCCAGATTAGGCAAATTATCACCAACAACTGGAGGATAATAAATGGCAACAATGACATACAAAAAATTCTGGGGAACCAACCTTCTTTTGTTTTTAGGAATCACAATAATTTGAAGAAAACTTTGGAATTTCATGATTTCAACCAAACTAATTTATATACAAACAAAGTTGGTATGCATTGTTGTCATACCTGCAACATGTGTAGGTTTATTTCTGAAGGTCCCTACATCAGGATAGAAACTATTGATAGAACCTTTAAGGTTCCAGGTTATGTTGATTGCAATTCTAAGGGGGTTGTTTACATTAGTCTGTGTTCAGGTTGCTCAGCTTTTTATGTTGGTATGACGACCAGATGTCTTAAAACTAGGATAAGGGAGCATATTTACAGCATAAGAAGCAGTGATGAAAACAGTGCTCTTTTTAGGCATTCAGTTGTCTGCACTTTTTTTAAAAAATTTTTATTCTCTGTTTTAGAAATTGTACATTCTGATTTAAGAGAAGGGGATTACAAAAACTATTTGGAACAACGTGAGACTATTTGGCAAATTCGGTTGAATTCAGATAAATTTCCGGGACTGAATGACACCATTAACGTAAAATGTTTTTTAAAATATAGGAAGTTACACGTTGACAAAGATAGTGACACTAGGTTCTTGCTTACTTAACTAAATAATGTATATTTAATAATATTTGCAAGTGTTTGTGTTTTATTAAATTAATTATTTTTAATTAATTGTTAATTATTTGTATGTAATTGGTGTGAATATTTAAGGGTTGTTGGTAGTGATTTTCTTTGCATTCTGAGGAAGTCTTGTGACGAAAGCGGGCATTAAAATTGAAGTACGCTATTGCTGTTGGTTTTTTTATCTCCTGCTTTGGCTTGGATTTTGTTTTTGCTGGTTATTTTGTGCTTTACTTGTTTTTTTTTTTGATCTGTAACAAGCTACAATTTGGATAGCAGATTTGCACATTGTTAGTTGCACATGGATAATCTCTGATGTACTGTGCTGCGCCATTAACCTGGAGGTGTGGGTATCCTTGATGAATATGGATACACCCCCGCCTTTTGTGTTTCGGTCCTGGTTCTGTGGCTGAAAGGTATGGTATGAGTTATAGCCTAGTAGTGCTGGGATGCTCTCAGGAGCCTTAAACCAGGTTTCTGTTACTGCACAGATGTCGATGTTCTCCATACTGAGGAGTGCCTCGAGTGCATGCATTTTGAGGTTTAGACTTCTGGCGTTGAGTAGCATTACCCTCAGTTTTTGGTGGCTTGTGCTATTTACGGTGCTGGGTTTGTCTTTTGAGCCTTGCCTAAAAAAGGCACTATGGGGGTGGCAAGAGCCTTGGCCAGTATTCGAAACCCTAAGGGTGACAGGTGCAAGCCATCTCTTGCGAAGTAACGTGGCTTGTTGAGCATGTCATCCCAGGCGGACAGATACTGGATCCACTTTGAATGACACCAGAAACTTAGCCAATTGTTGAAACTGATCATTTTTTCTTTATACTGTGGCATCATTCTTGGTGAGCGCAGGATGCTACTCAGGGTCAGGGTCATACCGGCCTGGGCTACATGATCAGAGAGCTCTTCCATGTCACTTTTCATGTAGTTCAGGGAGGTACGTCTCAGGTCATTCACACCAACATGGACAATGACAGAGTTGTATTTGTACTTGTTCTGGAGTGACCTGAGTGCTTGTGTTATGTGGTGGATCCTGGCACCTGACAGGCAGCTAACTGCAACCTTCTCCTTGTCCAGCCTAGTTAGTGGGACATCAGTGTGCCTGACTATAGAGTCGCCTATTACTAGTGTGTTGGGTATGTTATTTTGCGTTAAGGGCTGTGATTGCGTGGCACACTGATTATGTGAAGTATGTAATACTGATTATGTGAAGTATGTAATACTGTAATAGTCATACACTCCCTGCAGATGGTACCAGGCAGTTGCATTCTCAGAAACTTTCTCAACATCCTGTCAATTTCATATTCCATTAAGCTTTGAGATGACTAAATAGAAGAATTCACACACAAAGGCCTAGAGAAATTTTTTTTCAAGACTCTGTGAATGTAATCTTGGGCTTGCTCTTCTGGCAAGAACCAGTTTGAGGAGATGATAGACGATTCCTAGAAGCTGTTG